>NW_006240080.1:0-7505 GCF_000226075.1 Solanum tuberosum
ACTCAAACCCAAAAGGCAAGGAGAAGGAGAAGGAGGACGAGGAGAAGGAGAAAGAGAAGAAGCAGGAGAAGGAGGAGGAGGAGGAGAAGGAGAAAGAGCAAGAGAAGAAGAAGGAGAAGGAGAAAGTACTGAAAAAGAAAGCGAAATAGAAAGAGAGAAAGAAAAAGAAAGAGAAGAAAGTTGAAGTCGTCAGTTGTGATGTGAAGCAACAATATCCATTTGAAGGTTTTAACATTGACGGCGAGGGTCCAACTGAAGTAATGTCATCTTTCTCGCAATGGATAAATGAGGGTCCTTACAAGCATCATGCAAAAAAGTAAAGTCGTTCAACTATTATTAGTATTTCTTCTTGTTGTCCACTAAATATTTATTTATAATAATTACAAAATTGCAGAAGAGACAAGGATGATCACTACTTAGCCAATTGCTCAGATCTTGAGTTCAAACAACTTGATTTTGTATTTGCATTTCCAAAGAAGAAGGACTGGTTCTACATAATGTCTCAACCTAATAAGTGCTGGACTGATGAGGTAAATTCATGTCCACTTTTATCTTTAAATTAAGACATGAATACACATACAAATAAATTGATACATAAATACACTTGTTGATGCATCTGTGCAGTATGTGGATGTCATTTTATACTATTTGCGGAAGAAGTTGAAGCAACAGAGTCATTCGAAATATCGATATACCACTACTAATTAGTTTTTTCTAAAACATACATTGACAATGCCAGTGTTGTTCTTGAATATGAGAATAAAAATACGTTTGGCACCTATCAAAAGGGTTTGGTATACCTGCTAGACTGCCTTGGCACCTCACAGATGAGGTTTATGTCCCTGTAAATTATAATGGAGAGTTTCATTTGGTCTTGGCAGTCGTTGTATTGAAGGAACAACGCATAAAGGTGTATGATTCGATGTCCTCATCTAGGACTAATAGAAAATTGTGCGTCGAGATTCAAAAATTGTCTACAATGTTGCCAAAGTACCTTGAATCCAGCAGATTTTATGAGCAAAAATACCGAACCAACTGGTCAGTTCTTTAATCTTACCAGGGCAAGAAAAAATCTCACCTATTCGAAGTCATACATGTTACTGGTATTGCCCAACAAGCAAGCAATAGTCTGTAAGTAGTATCACATTATTTTTTAGTCTTACCACTATCGAAATGTGATGTTAATATTAGGTTTATTATATTTTCTAATTGATGATATACCATGCAGTGATTGTGGAGTTTTTGTAGTTGCATACGCTGAGTTTTTGAGTGATGGACTACAAATACCATCTGATGCAATTATTTCTCAATCCCTTCGCTTGAGATATGCTTCTCTCCTATGGAATTATGGAATTATGGAATTTTAAAGGCTCAGAGAGGCTATGTTAGTAACAATGAAGACTCACAGACGCCTAGACCTAAAAAAGCAAAGTTCGATGAAAATGTTGTGATTACCACCACTGATTAGATTGATGGTTATGTATACCATTTTGAATTACTTTTTTGTTGATAAGTTGTATAAAATAATTGGTGAAGTGTTCATTTTTGCTAATAATATTAATATTAATGATTATTATTATTATTTTCATTTTGTTGGAACAAATGTCAATTATGATGGAAAGGAAGAAATGTGGTGTCTGTGGCAACATATATAACCTCTGTTGTAAAAAACACCACAGAATTATCTGAATGTTCCCCAACATAAAGGATACATATGGTAACATATGTCACAGAAAGAAGATATGTGGTAACATATGTCACAGAAAGGAGATATGTGGAACATTATATTGTCATCAATTGTTCATTTTTGCTGATAATATTAATATTAATAATTATTAATATTATTTTTATTTTGTTGGAATAAATGTCAATTATGATGGAAAGGAAGAAATGTGGTGTATGTGGCAACATATATAAACCTCTGTTGTAAAAAAACACCACAGAATTATCTGCATGTGCCCCAACAGAGAGGGTATATGTGGCAACATATGTCACACTTTAAATTGTCAAAATTCAAAAAAAAAATTGAAAAGGTTTAAAACAATCGTCCCTTCATTTTTTCCTCTCTCCTTTCCTCTATAAAAGACAAAAGGTCGTTTCATATTTCAAATTTAATTTAATTTTACTAATTTCCGTTTTCTTTTCTCTTCTTTCCTTACTTTCTCTCATTCCATTATTCCTTCACAGATCAAGGTTGTTGTTGCGATATTTTCTACAACATCAGTGGTAATTTGTTGCGATCCTCTTCTACAACAAGGCGTCGTTGCCCCCATCATTTCTAGTTTATCATTGATATCTTGTCAGGTAAAATTTAAGTTATTCCTTTTGTTTGTAGGATGGTTGGATAGTTATTCCTTAATTTGTAGTTCGTTGGTTAGGGTTTAGGGAGGGTTTTGTGGTTTGTTGGTTGGTTCATGTGTGGTATTGAATCGTATTTTTTGTTTGTGTTGTTGTGTTTGGTTGTTGTTAATTTTGTTAAGAAATATTTGATTTTTGTGGTTGCAGATACAAATATAATGGCTCCTGTCAAAAGAAAAATTGTATTAACAAAAGAAACAACTGACACAAAGATCCAGAAGAGGCCTAGGACTAGAACTTGTAGGAAGAAGAATGAAAATTCGACTACCACTCTTTTAGAAGAACTAACATCTGAAGCAGTTTCTTCTTCTCAAGTAGAAGCAGAATTTTCTCAAAAAGAATATGAAGAAAGAGAAAAAGAAAAAAATGAAGTAGATGATGATGGAGAAAGAGCATAAGAAGTTGAGGAAGAAGAGGGAAATAAAAAAGAAGTTGAGGAGGAAGAAGTGAGGAAGAAGAGGGAAATAAAAAAGAAGTTGAGGAAGATAAAGGAAAACAAAAAGAAGTTGAGGAAGAAGAAGGAAAAAATAAAGAAGTAATTAAGGAGGAAGAAGAAAAAATAAATGAAGTTGATGAAGACAAAGGAAACAAAAAGAAGTTGAGGAAGATGGGATCAAAACTATGAATGCACACACTTTTCCCATGCATTTGCAGCCTAATGCTACTGGTGATAGCATTATGAGGTTAGCAATGGGAAAACCTTTCAACACCTTCAGGATCACCCTCAAGCAGAATGGTTTGGAAGATATTTTTAGGAATAGTTGTTTTGGTCATTTTCTTGATTAGCCAGAGAATAATAATGCACGTTTTCAAATGACCATGGTTTATGAACTTCTGAAAAGAAAGGTTCATTTTTCAGAATGCTGAAAAAAATGATGAGGTTTTGATTAACTATTGTGGCATGCCACTCTTCTTTGGCAGAAGAGAGTTTGCCATAGTTTCAGGGTTAAAATGCCATCCTTCTTCTGAGCCAGTCCTTAAATTCATAGTAAAAAAAGAACCACGAAGACGAAAGAACGGAGGAAAAGAAGAAATAAGACAGTCAACTGAGGAGCAGGACTTGGTGTCCCTTGTTGGCATAAGTTTCAAAAATCCCGATTTAATATATTTGTTGAATGTCGAGGATACACCAAGGAAGCACAAGGAGTCATTGTGCTTACTTGGTTTGTACATAATGTACTTTTGGCAAAAGATCTCAACAACAACATATCCCTTAAATGGGTGAATTTATCTCAGGATATTGAGGCTTTCAACAACTATCCTTGGGGTCATGAGAGCTTTGAATTAACTGTCAAATACTTGTTGAAACCTTTTAGGACCAAAAGACCAATAACTTATTTGGCTTTCCATGGGCTTTCATGGTAAACGTAAATGTTCTTAATCTTTTTATATTATATTGAATAATTCAACATTTGATTTGTGACATGTTTTCCTTTTTTATAGGCTTGGGCATTTGAAGCCATTCCTCATTTGACCTATCAAGTAAATGTAGAAGCAAAGATCTCATCTCCAAGGATATTGAGATGGTTGACATCAAAAACAAAAACTGCCAAAAATATTCCAGATCTTTATAACCCTCCTCATTATGCAGTAAGTTATTATTATATTACACCCATATATGTAGCAACATGTGACCCAAATGTTGCTACATATGACTCATATGTTACATATGATCCATCTATCGCAACATAGATGACTCATATGTTGCTACAGATGATCCCTCTGTTGCAACATGTGACACAAATGTTGCTACAGAAGCCCATATGTGTCAATATATCACCCATCTGTAGCGACATATGACACATATGTGGCAACATCTGACCAAAATATTCCTACGGATGACTCATTTTTATAATTTTAGGTTGTGCATCCATGGCTTGTCCAACAGAAAAGAAATTGCAAATGTCATATCTAATTACTCTAGGGTTGGTTGAAACCTTATTTGATCCTGTTGTGGATAGAGTTAAAATGGAATTGGCTGGAGCAAGAACCATCAAAAGAGACAGAGTTGTTAATGAATTAGTTGTTTTTGATGGAGGTGATGGTCGTGGTATTGATGCTGGTGATGTTGTTGGTGCTGGTGCTGGTGCTAGGGCTACCTCTTGTAGAAGATGCTCAGGCTTTCTCTGTGAGAAGTGCAAGAAACAAGATGACGATTCTATCATGTATCTTCAAACCACTACAATAAATATGATATATAGCTACGAAATTATTAGTTACGACATAAAATTCGTCATTAATTGTTCACTTTTAGTGACAAAAATTACTTTCGTGCTTAAATATACAAGGCAGATACTTTTGGTGACGAAATATAATAGTTCGTAGCAAAGTTTTGTCCACTAAAGTTTCCCACCAAAAAATGTATTGGCGCCATTTATTGAGTACTGTCAGTCACGAATTTAAAGTTACTAGTGACACATTATTTCATCACTAATGATGTTTTTAATTTGTGAAAAATTATTTTTGTCTTAAAATTAATTAATTTTTAGACACAAAATAATTTCGTCTCAAAATATATGTTGATACAATAGTGACAAATTAGAGCTTGTAGATATTTTAAGTTTTAGCTATAAAAATTTAGATTTTATTGTAACATTTATTTTCGTCACTAATAATATAAACAATTGGTGACAATCATTTTATTGTCTCTAATCAACCTACGATTTAGTGACAACAAAATATTGTCACAAAATATGTAAGGTATTAAATAGCGATGACTTAGAATTTGTAGTTGAATAATTCAACTATTTGCTACAAAAAAGTTCATTTTGGGTACGATTGTTCATAATTAGAGAATTTCATAAATGGTCCCTCAACTATTAAAGTAGGTCTAAAATAGTCCTATAACTATACATTTATCATATTTAGTCCTTTTAACTATTCAAAATATTATCATGTTTGGGCTCTTAATTATATACTTACCATTTTTAGTCCCTTGACTATGCATTTACTAGTTTTAGTCCTTTAAGTATTCAAAAATTTATCATGTTTGGTCTCTTGACTATTTTTATACAAATAGAACTCATGTCTATGTGAAATTAGGTCTTTAACCCATTTTTCAGTTGCTTCTCTTTCCCACTACTTTTTCTTCAAATTACTCTGAAGAAAAGAACCTTACCTCAATGATTCAAAACAAAATTCACGATAAAAGAAGATACAAGTCCTGATTTTTATTCAATGGAGGATGAAATGAAATATATTATTGCTACTAATGACTTGAGAATGCTAAAATTTATTATAAAAAAGAAAAATGTTATTACTCGTTAGTTGTAGAAAGAAATTTATTTATATTTAATAGAAATGAATTTCCTGCGATTAGAATAAAATTTAAAAAAATTTACTCGTATATTTTGATTCCAAATTTTGTACTCCAACGACTTTTTAACGGAAATTTATTTAATATCTTAGAAGCTGAAATTTATAAAATGATAGATTTTCCACCATTTTTAAGTTTTTATTTTTATTTTGAAATATATCAATTTTATTATTCTGTTCATTTAATTTTACGTAGAGAAATTGAATAATAATATCAAATCTTTTATTTATTTTATATGAAAAAATGAAAAAAAAACTCACGCTGATTATGAACCGTTAACCACTAAAGAAGAGAACATTTTATTTTTTTGTTGGTAACTGTACAGACTAACTCGATCTATTTGCTTTTGTCTAAAAATACATACATAATTAATAGTGGATCCTTTTACATAGAGCAACTCTTTAGAGATAATATCTACTTACAAACTTAGACTGCAAAGATGCAAAATATTTCATGGGTTCTATTACCTTTTTCATCCGTATGGAAATTGAAATAAACTAAAAAAAATGAAACCACAAATGAAAGAAATTAACCAACTAAGATTTTGAATATATTATGATAAAGTACTATCGTTGTAGGTATCAATATTTTTTTAAAATTTGATTTACCGATCGAAGCGAACCGAGAATTAGTATTTCTTTTAATAAAGTCGAAAGTTTAATTTTATATAACTTTATAATTATACTGAATAATTTTAAAATTTTAAATAGTGTATACACTTGTATATACGTGTATAATAGTGTATAAAAGGTGCTTATATACATTTTTATATTGTTATACATAATTAAACAACACATACACAAATCAATTGTAGATAATTTTTAAATAATGTACCTGTACTTTATAAGCGTGTATAAACATTGATTATATACAATTATAATTAGGACACCTTTCAATCATCACGAGTGTTGACACCCAATTTTGATCATATGCAATTCGTATTAATTATCGAGCTTCTTCAATTTGAAATCATTATTTTTAAAAATTTCAAAAATATTTTAAATCTATTCTCTAAATAGTTTTGTTTTATTTCAGAAATAATTATATAACTATGTGTGTATGTGTGTGTATATATATATATATAAATTAGTTAACTTCATATTTATGTATAATTATTAATTAACTTATGTTTTAAGAAATATTTTGTCTTATTTAAATTAAGAACCTCAAATAATTAATCGATAATTTCTTGTCTTATTTCAACTTCAATCGAATTTAGCTAATTGATTCGATTTGGCAATATTTAAATTCAATTGACTAAATTCCTAATACAATAGGCCACTCAATTCAGCTAAGATTACAATCGTTTGGCCATATTTTGAATTCTTTATTCTAAAACCCTCATATCCTCATACATCTAGAGTCAATTAGGTCATTTTATAGATTATTACATTTGATATAATATATTGTGTAGACACGTAATGTTTTATCAAACTTAAGTTTTACATTATTTTTAGTGCTTAAATATTTTTTTTAAATTTAAATTAAATATTTTTATTTTTATTTTATTTTATTAAGTTTAATTTAAATGATTTGAAAAGCACAAAATATTGAATCATAATTTTAGGTAAGTTTTATTTTTTCAATTGTTTTAAAAAGAAATAAAAAAATATAATTTTTTTTATATGTTTTGTTTTAATTTAGGTTTAATAAAGGGATAAGGGTCTGAAAAATACCCCAATTTTGGTCGGATTTGCTGTTGCGATACTAAACTTTAATGAGGACCTATTACCTCCCTAGACTATTTAATACCGTATTTTTTACCCCCTGAACTATTTAATAGTGTATTTTAAAGGTATATATGTGCCCACGTGGACACATTACTATTTAT
>NW_006240080.1:7616-16149 GCF_000226075.1 Solanum tuberosum
AAAATACGGTATTAAATAGTCTAGGGAGGTAATAGGTCCTTATGAAAGTTTAGTATCGCAACAGCAAATTCGACCAAAGTTGTGGTATTTTTCACACCCTTATCCCTTTAATAAATAAGCTAGTAATTTTAATATTTTCTTTAATTACATTTTTGAGATTAACTACTTATATTTTCTTATATTTTCATTAGTTCAAAATAATTAGCTAATATTTTTATAATTTTTATGTAAATTTAATAAATAAATAAAAACTAACCTAAACTACCTCTTACCCCACTACTACACCTACACCATCCTATTTTCCCCCCACTACCCTAATTGTTTACCCACTATCTACCCACACACACAATCATTACCTGTATTAACACAACAATAAACTAAAACTAAAAGAATCAGCAACACACACCTACACTACCCCAAACCCAGCAAACGACAAAAAGGAACAAAAGGAAAAAAATTTCCTATACTACCATCACACAAAAACACACAAACAAAAAAGAGGACGATCAACAAACACCAACAAATAAAAAACAATATACACGCAAAGCAACAACAACACATGGAAACAAAAATACAATACACACTAACACCAAAAAAAATATTTATGAACGTTTCAATCGAGTTTCGATCAAGATTTTGCGGTTCTTATTTCTTCATTTGTGGTACTTAACTTCACCTCATCTCTTAATTTATTTATGGAAATTTATGTAATTATGTGATAAGTTCTTCTATAGTTTTGTTTTATTTATAATTTGATTGAAATGAAGATTGGGTTAAAGTGTTATATCTCTATTTAATGAATGAAGTCCTATATAATGTAAGTAATTTTTTATTTTTGTTGTTGTTGTTATTGTTGTTTAATTTTGTCATGCCCAGGCCACTTATTTTTATGACATTGTTGTAGCTTAATGTTCATGTTAATTGTCTATTTTAATTTACATATTTTTGAATAAATGTGATTACCTAATAAACAAACAAATGGATTATGTTGTTAAACTTGAATTTACTTCATTTTGGATTAGTTGAATCCTTTGATATGAGGATTAATTTATTTAAAAATAGTATCAATTAATATAATAATGGAATGAAAGATTAGTTCTCTAAAATTCACCAAAATAAGAGTAAGTACTTTTATTACTAGGTGAGTTTTAGGCACGCTAGAAATATTTGTTTCAATTATGAGACTTTTATTCATTGCCTTAGCATATCAGTTCTTGGCTTTTGTATTCACCTGCCACATTCATTAGTTATTTTAGGGCTTTTGTATTTAGCGAATGAGAATTACATTGTTGATAACATGCACCTAATTAACTGACATAACATTTCAATTTTTAGTTAAATGAGCTAGATAAAAAAGATTTGGACTTACAAGTATTTATCTGTCAGCTTTATGAAAAAAGAGCTTTTTGATTGCTTTATTTGTGTCATTTCTTAATCACATTAATTTGTTTTATAAATTGATGGCCTTTTTCTATTCTGTTCTAAGAAGTTGCTTGAGTTTTGTTTTCTAGAACTCTCATTTTTTTTTTTGCGTCAAAATGGATGAGGCTATAAATTCTAGTTATATGTAGTTTCTCCTCTAATTCACGCATGTTTGATTCGAATGTAAGAATTCCTACATAGATTACATTATATTTTAATAATTAATAGTTTTCATGAATGATAGAGTTTATGTTGCCATGTAGAGTAGTTTGTGATGATATACTCCATAAACTTTCATTTGTGTTAAACTTGTAATGATTAAATTTATATTGTAAATTAGAAAGTACTAATATATATATAGGGACAATCCATCCAATAAGCCTTATAAAAGTGGGCAATAGAACATATGGAAGACAAATTGTGTTGCATATTTTACTTTTGACTCTAGTATAAACATCTCAATCTAATTTTTTGTTTTATTTTCTCTCTTTGTACAGGTATAAAGGGTGAGAAATGAATCAAGATTGATTACAAGCTATGTGTTACCACATTATTGATATTTTGGAAAGAATTTTTACTTATATGTCTTTTATAGGAGTAATATTTAGTATATTTTTGGTTTGATTTTCTTGTCATTG
Source organism: Solanum tuberosum (assembly GCF_000226075.1). Classification (NCBI taxonomy): domain Eukaryota; kingdom Viridiplantae; phylum Streptophyta; class Magnoliopsida; order Solanales; family Solanaceae; genus Solanum; species Solanum tuberosum. The sequence continues at coordinate 9,677 of NW_006240080.1, forward strand.
GACATATTTTACTTTTATTTTAGGAGTTTGTAATGAGATATTATTAACTTAGTATAATTTTAGTTGTTTTTATTGTATGATCATGGATGAATTTTATGAAAAATATTTTTGTCATGAATTAAATTAGTTCATCACAAGTTGATTACATTCAGTGACACAAAATGTATTGTCCTAGTACCCCTTTTATTGAATATGAATTAATTTTCTATTTTGTGACAATTGTAATTCTCACTACTTATGATAATATTTAGTGACAATATATGTCGTCAATAAAAGCAACACTTTTAGTGACAAAATGATATATTTAATCACAAAATTATTAACTTTTTTTATAATAATAAATTTGTCCCTAATTTATACATTTAAGGACAAAATATATTTTTGTATATAAAAAAATAGTAATTAGTGACGATATTGTATTTTTTCAACTACGAAATGCATATAGCTTTAGAGACATTTGATGTCGTCATTGATTGAACAAAATCATTAGTGATGATTTAATTTTGTCACTAATAATAATATTTTTAGTGACAAAACATACTATTAACTACAAAAAAGTTACACTTTTTATGACAAATAAATTCGTCACAAATGTTTATGCGTTTGGGGATAATTTTTCGTTTTGTAGTTAATATAATATTTTAGTGACGAAGCACTAAATCGTCTTTGTATACTTTTAGTGACGATTGATTGACAAATTTTTTTTTGTCACACAAGAGTTTTAGTGACGAGATATGATTTATAGATGACAAAATTATTCGTCCTTGATAATCAAATTTGTTATAGTGAACATTGAGTCAGACTGTCAATGAATTTAAAAACAAGAGGGGGGTCAAGGTCATTCCATCAAAGAATGTTCGGCATCCATATACTCCACGGGCCAAGAGGAGGAAAAATTCCTTTATCAAGGCAATACAAAATTTGAAGAAGAAGATCTTTGGAGAATTGTCAATGGCCGTAGGAGAGGAAGTGTTGGAGTTCAAGCATGTGAATGTTTATAAGCGTGTGACTATAGCTGAAAAGAACAAACTGGTGGACTTGACGAGAGCAAAGGAACTGCGTGCACAATACGGCATGCATTATTTTAGTGGAGAAGATTTCAGGACCATGGCAAGCATCGATATTTGGTGGGAAGACTGGGTAATTTTTCTCTACTAGTACCTTCAATTTATAATGTTCGTTTGTTTTATCTTTTCAATGATTACTCTTCTTTACTCTTTAATATTATTTTTTATTTCAGTTATGTTGATGAAATCCTTAGCCTCATGCGGGAGAGGCATGTGAGATACCCTGAGTACTATGATTCCACAGATAGAATCTTGGATCTCAACTTCTATTCCAACTTCAAAGTAAGATATGATAAAATGAGCGAGGAGGCAACAACAGTTGGTGGCAGAAGTTTTACACAGTTAATTAATGAGTTTGAATGGAATGAAGATATGATTAACTATGTCAGGGGCATTAGACCATATCTTAGAGGCATGGATTGGATTGGTGCAGAAAGGCTTTTGGCAGTCATGAACTTGAATAAAACTCATTTTGTGACTCTTGAGATCCTCTTGCACGAGGGTCTCATGAATGTTTATGACTGCCTGCTGATGGGTATGGAACATGCCAAGTTTTTGACATTCATACAACCTGTCTTCGAGTTGCTGCCAAAATTGTTGAAGCAAAGTAGAATAATGAAGCATTTGCCAGATAAATTCCTCAATGAACCATGGATTGGAACCCATGGTAAAAAATGATTCCACAGCCGCGTGCGCGTCATATTTTCTTGCATTTATTGAGCATTTGATTACCCGTACATCAATTCAACCCCCCCCCCCAAACCCTATTGTGTTACAATGCAATTCGTCAAATGCAATGGGTTTGGGCTACTGGGATAGTATCTAGGAGCTTGGAGCCTTGATAATGTGTATGTAATTAAAGACAATGTATTATTTTATCACTTATGTTATTTTATCTTATACTGAGAGCAAGTACATAGTATGTGATGTTATATTGAGAGCAAGTACTTGATCAAATGTTGTTACATATGTCTCATATGAGGCATATGTAGCAACAGATGAGGCATATGTAGCAACATTTTGACTCATATGTTATGTTAAGAACAAGTAAAAATGTTGGAACAGGAGTGCAAAACTACGTTTATTTATTTTATTTCCACAACTATGATAATTTTAATGGTTGTACTCAACTACATAAGAATTTTCCATCCTCCACAGTGTTCTTCTTGGTAATGCTTAAAAATAGAAAAAAAATCACAACAAACAACACGAAGATTAGCTTCCAGTTATTACAACATTTGGTCTTCTTCTTCTCCTTCATCACACATTTTGTTACTTCTTTTAATATGATTTTCATCATCAATTTCCAACTCCTTAATTTTGTTCGCCAATCTCAGAATAACGAACTTGGATCGAATATCAACATCTTCACGATCCCTCCATCTAAAGAAGTTGCATGCATTCTCCTAAAATACACACCACAAAGAAATTTAAATTAAAAAAAACAAAATAAAGAGAAGTCTCCACACTAAGATGTAGAAATGTACATACACGATAGCGTGGACAAGACCAAAATCTTTGACCTGGATTGTCCTTCAACCATGAAGTTTGCATTGAAATTAAGTCTCTATGTTTGCAACAAATTTTCACACCCAACATGGGATCATTTTCATCATTACAAATTCGATTCAATATTGCGTTTGACATTATATTAAAAGTAACAAAAACAAACAAAACTCATTCATTGGATCTAGATCTAGAGTACTGATCTATATTTAAAGAACTCATTCTTACCCAACCACTATATTGCAAAATTAATGATTTTATTGATTTGACAATACATGACAATGCTGAGATTTGGTTTAACCAAAGACCAATCAAATTAGTTGCGTGTTAAAATACAAAGAACAGAAAAGACTAATAGAAAAAGACTGATAAAATAAAAAACATCATTATATCCCATGAACTCCAGAGATCCGAGATCCATGCGAAGAGAGAGAAGAGAGAGAGAGAGAAAGCGCGAAGAGGAGAGAAATCGAAGCGGCGAGGAAGAAAATGAAAACCCTATTCTTGAAATGAAAATTAAAACCCTAATTTATATATACATCCTTCTAGAAATGAAATAATGGGACGATTGGGCCAGTTTAGAGGTTGGGCTTGCCTATGACTTTTATAAAGTACTTACGTTTTTTAAGCTGTTGCAACATATGCAAATTATGTGTACATGCAAGTAATATCACCATTAATAGAGAGGAATTCAAGCACATACACTTGAAACATTAAACATAAACATAAACATGTCATTGATAGTTGATAGTTGATAGTTGAACTAGTGACATGCAAGGCTAGGCTAGACTACATATCCATATTTACAAAGCATTAACACCAACAAAAACAACAAAATTTACATCTGAAACACTCTAGCCCATTGATAGTTGATTATAGTGACATGCAAGGCTAGGCTAGGCTACATATCCATATTTACAAGGCATTAACGCCAACAAAAATAATAAAATTTACATCTGAAACGCTCTAGCCCAATACTACTACTTCAGCCAGCAAAAAAGGACTTGACTGGAGGATCTAGAGTCAACATTGAGCGATTAAACCTGGAGGGGCATCACCATTCTTTCTTGAAAGGTGGTGGATCAGAGCTACCCATGCATTCTGTCACAAGATCACCTACAGAAAAAAAAAAAAACCATAGTTAGTTACCCCATACACGTCGTTACAGTAGACATCATGTTATATATAAAGTAAGAAGACTTACCAAATGATGAAGCTACCCTCCATTAGACAAGATCCGACAAAAACAAACAACGTACATCACCCATGCACTGAGAACACATTTGAAGAAGACATCATATTAACTGAGAACAACATATTTACGTTGATCACTAACAACAAGAGCATGCGGAGACTTAAATTTGTCCAAGATGGTAACATCTTCTCAGGGAAATTTGAGTGTGAGGAGAGGAGAAAGAATAAAGGAAAGACAATATAAAATGAGACCTTATTTTTGTGAATTAAGGGAACCCGAATGAACCCTTTTATAATGAGTGAGAGTGAGTGGAGTGTGTGTTAGTGGGGTATTCTAGAATGATCTGTTACATTACATGTTGAATTAACCCCAAAAACACCATTTTATGATATACACATGTTGCCATATATTTCATGTCTGTTACTATTTATCAAACAGAACATGCATATGTTGCCACAAATGACACTTCAAGGATCGGTTAATCGATAAATTGAGCGATTTAGGAATGGGAAAATGTCAAATTGGACCAAAATTTTTAGTACTTTGAACCTATAATTAAGCAATAAAAATATGCTATAACACTTGGAACAACGATTTACAAGGGTGTTATATAACTATCATATGGAGTTACTTGGTCATTGTATGATGAACTAGTGAGATGCTATTCTTTGTAAAAATAATTGATAGAATTGAATGAAGGTTGTTGTAATATTAGACCATAATTCTATATTTAGACATGTTGTAGGACTATATATTAGTGTTACATGTTGAATTACGTGACATTTTAATTGAATTAATCCCAAAAAAAACCATTTTACGATAGACACATGTTGCCACATATTACATGTTTGTTGCGATTTATCAAAAAGAACGTTCATATGCTGCCACATATGATACTTCAAGGATCGGTTAATCGATAAATTGAGCGATTTAGGAATGGGAAAATGTCAAATTGAATCAAATTTTAGTACTTTGAACCATAATTAAGCAATAAAATATGCTATAACACTTGGAACAACGATTTACAAGGGTGTTATATAACTACCATATGGAATTACTTGGTCATTGTATGATGAACTAGTGAGATGATAGTCTTCGTAAATAATTGATAGAACTGAATGAAGGTTGTTGTATTAGACCATAATTATGTACTTAGACATGTTGTAGGACTATATATTAGTGTTACATGTTCAATTAGGTGAAAATTTAATTGAATTAATCCCAAAAACACCATTTTACGATATACACATGTTGCCACATATTACAAGTCTGTTGCGATTTATCAAACAGAACGTTCATATGTTGCCACATATGATACTTCAAGGATCGGTTAATCGATAAATTGAGTGATTTAGGAATGGGAAAAATGTCAAATTGGACCAAATTTTAGTACTTTGAACCATAATTAAACAATAAAAATATGCTATAGCACTTGGAACAACGATTTACAAGGGTGTTATATAACTATCATATGGAGTTACTTGGTCATTGTATGATGAACTAGTGAGATGATAGTCTTTGTAAAAATAATTGATAGAATTGAATGAAGGTTGTTGTATTAGACCATAATTATGTACTTAGACATGTTGTAGGACTATATATTAGTGTTACATGTTGAATTAGGTGACAATTTAATTGAATTAATCCCAAAAAGACCATTTTACGATATACACATGTTGCCACATATTACATGTCTGTTGCGATTTATCAAACAAAACGTTCATATGTTGCCACATATGATACCTCAAGAATCGGTCAATCGATAAATTGAGTGACTTAGGAATGGGAAAATGTCAAATTGGACGAAATTTTAGTACTTTGAACCATAATTAGGCAATAAAAATATGCTATAACTCTTGGAACAACGATTTACAAGGATGTTATATAACTATCATATGGAGTTACTTGGTCATTGTATGATGAACAAGTGAGATGATAGTCTTTGTAAAATAATTGATAGAATTGAATGAAGGTTGTTGTATTAGACCATAATTTTGTACTTAGACATGTTGTAGGACTATATATTAGTGTTACATGTTGAATTAGGTGATAATTTAATTGAATTAATCCCAAAAAGACCATTTTACGATATACATATGTTGCCACATATTACTTGTCTGTTGCGATTTATCAAACAGAATGTTCATATGTTGCCACATATGATACTTCAAGGATCGGTTAATCGATAAATTGAGCGATTTAGGAATGAGAAAATGTCAAATTGGAATAAATTTTAGTACTTTGAACCGTAATTAAGCAATAAAAATATGCTATAACACTTGGTACAACTATTTACAAAGGTGTTATATAACTATCATATGGAGTTACTTGGTCATTGTATGATGAACAAGTGAGATGATCGTCTTTGTAAAAATAATTGATAGAATTGAATGAAGGTTGTTGTATTAGACCATAATTATGTACTTAGACATGTTGTAAGACTATATATTAGTGTTACATGTTGAATAAGGTGACAATTTAATTGAATTAACCCCAAAAAGATCCTTTTACGATATACACATGTTGCCACATATTTCACGTCTGTTGCGATTTATCAAACAGAACGTGCATATGTTGCCACAGATGACATTTCAAGTATCGATTAATCGATAAATTGAGCAATTTAGGAATGGGAAAATTCGAATTGGATCAAATTTTAGTACTTCGAACCATAATTAAGCAATAAAAATATGTTATAACACTTG
>NW_006240080.1:16316-20302 GCF_000226075.1 Solanum tuberosum
TTCCTCCCAACAAATGAGGTTCTGGCACCCACATTCCACCTAAAATATTTCGCAAATTATGTCGACATCTTCTGACTTTTAGTGGCTCCGTTTTTTTCATGTTGGCAATGAACATTAAACCTTCTTTCATGGATTCACCTCCATTGAAGATTGAAATTATGGCAAGCACATAGGATGCACCAATGTGGCCACCGTCTGCTGCTTGACTACGAATTCCCAATCCATTTTAATCGCTACGTTTGAAAAAAATCTACTACAGAAAAAATAACACATTTAAAATGCAAAATACATTGATAAAAACGTGAATACATACGAAAAACATAAAAAATTTCCACACCTTTTCTTTATAAGGCTTCTAAATTCCCCGATGCTCTGCACATTTCAAGGAAAGAAGTGCATCTTTGAACAACTGAACATGGCCATATAAATACAGGAATGCTGAGCAATATTACCTTTTGATATACAAAAGTTTCATTAGCGACTTGATTGAGGACCCTGGAGCTGAGAAATCAAATCAAATAGTTAGGAAATCAAATTAAAGAGCGAAAATTGTTTAATACATACATACCTTAATTTAACCCTCATTAAATCTTTGAGGGAGTAGGAATCAATCCTTTCAATGATATCAATTAGTAGTTCCCTCGAAAGGGATTCAATGTAGTTTTTTTTTTACTCATAATCATTTTTGAAGATTTCTTATTCTTCCTTCCCATCTTGGAGAAAATTAAATGAAAAGGACCTTCTATTGTTGTGTTCTTCTTATATAATATAATCCCAATGTAATGAATATGAAAAGTTGCAATTTCTGAACACGAAGAGGCACTTCTGACTTTTCAAATGCAAGTACTATTTTTTTTCAAAAAGGGTAAAATATGAAGAGTTGTAATTAATGAAGGAGGTTGTTGTATTAGACCGTAATTCAATTGAATTAGCCCCAAAAATCACATTTTAGGATATACACATGTTGACACATATGACATATCTGTTGCAGTTTAAACTGTTAAATACAATATTTTATACCACAGAACGTACATATGTTGCCACAGATAACATTTCAAGGATGGTCAAAATGAGAACACTATGAAAAAAACAATATTTTTAGATTAAACATTTTATAAAGAACAAATTCAAAAATAAGTAGAAAACACAAAAAAGGCAACCTTTTTCACCATGAATTTGGTTTGCAAGTTATGTACATATGTTGCCACATATGGCAATTTAATTAATATCACACAGTGGTATTAGGCAGAAATTTAACTACATAATCTAGTTCTAAATCACAACGAATATCATCTTCATTGTCGCTTCCCATGGGCCAGCCATTCCTGCGACCGATTCGCTCAAATTGATGAACAATGCAACAAATGGGTCTTCCTCCCAACAAATGAGGTTCTGGCACCCACATTCCACCTAAAATATTTCACAAATTATGTCGACATCTTCTGAATTTTAGTGGCTCCATTTTTTTCATGTTGGCAATGAATATTAAACCTTCTCTCATGGATTCACCGCCATTGAAGATTGAAATTATGGTAAGCACATAGGATGCACCAATGTGGCCACCGTCTGCTGCTTGATTAATCATTCCCAATGCAGTTGGATCGTTACGGTTGAAAAAATCAAACTACAGAAGAAATAACACATTTAAAAGGCAAAATACATTGATAAAAACGTGAATACATACGAAAAAATAAAAAAAATTACCACGCCTTTTCTGTATAAGGCTTCTAAATTCCCCGATGCTCTGCACATTTCCAGGAAAGAAATGTCTTCTTGAACTATAGACCATCTACGATAAGGAAAGTTGACCAATGTTACCTTTTGATATACAGAAGGTTCATTAGCGACCTGATTGAGGACCCTGGAACTAAGAAATTAAATCAAATGGTTAGAAAATCAAATTAAAGAGCGAAAATTGTTTAATACATACATACCTTAATTTAACCCTCATTAAATCTTTGAGGGAGTAGGAAGCAATCCTTTCAACGATATCAATTAGTAGTTCCCTCGGAAGGGATTCAATGTAGTTTTTTCTACTCATAGTCATTTTTGAAGATTTCTTATTCTTCCTTTCAATCTTGGAGATAATTAAATGAAAGGACCTTCTATTGTTGTGTTCTTATATAATGCCAGGAAAATGTGTGAAAAGTTGCAACTTCTGAAGACGAACAGAAGAGAAGAGATGAGACACAACTTTTGACTTTTCAAATGAAAGTACTTATTTTTTTGAAAAAAGGGTAAAATATGAAGAGTTGTAATTAATTTTTTTCTTGAAAGTTTTTCCAATGATAGTAAAGATTGAGTGATGGTTCATACACCTTACACATAATTATTTATTAGAAATATGTTAGAACAGATGCATTTTCTGTGGTACTTGTAACACATAATTGACATATGTTGGAGCATATGCAATATTATGTTGTAAGATCTAACACATAATTAATATATGTTGGAACAGATGCGTTATTCTGTAGTACATGTAACACATAATTGACATATGTTGGAACATATGCAATATTCTATTGTAAAATCTAACACATAATTGACATATGTTGGAACATAAGCAATATTCTGTTATAAGTAGCAACACATAATTAAATAAATTACACATTTTATATAAATAACATAACATAACATAAGTTGATTCGAATTAAGATAAGAAGATAGGGAACATCATCCTCAAATAAAAAAGAACATTCATTAAAATTCAACAACACTTATGGAGCATTTCGATTTGGGGATGCATGTAGTTCTTTTGTGGCCAAAGGCCCTACAGGCGAAACACTTATTTTTTCTTGTTGAAAATGATTCACCAACTCCACGCCGTCTCTTATATCTCCTTCTTCCAAGTTTGCTTTGATCAACATATGGAGGAGGTACTTCTCTACTCTATGACATCCAAAGGGACAATCCAAGAATCTTCAGGTGGCACCGGGTGAATTTCTTCACAATATGCCATTATGTATTTTTCCATTGAATAATATGGAGAGGAGTACTCATAAATCTAATTTCCAAAATCGGCACCATATTGGGCTCGAACCGTTGCCATGGCATGTGGACAATGAATTTTGTCCAAGTCAAAAATTCTACAAGTACAAGTTCTTCTTTGTAGATCCACCGTAGCAACATCACCATGACCGGTGACACTGAACTTGTAGTTAGCGATTTGATGAGCCAACAACTTGTTGTCTGCGTTGACATACTTTGATATGTCTTTTTCAATTGAAAGTAACAAATCTATTTGCAGAGTTCACCAGCTCCATGCGCCTCTGGTGAAATAAAAGTGTAAATCTCCTATTTATTTCATCAAATAGAGCAACAATGGAAAATTCTCTTTCAACATCAAACATAGAATTCACCGACTCCACGATGTTTGACGTCATAATGTTATATCTACACAACAAAAAATAAAAATTAATCGAAATACATAAAATTACAATAAACTCAAACGAGATGGTATAGACAATAATGTACCTATTTCCCGGGCAAAATGCCCTGCTCCATGTGAGGAATCCAATACGTTCAAGAGTTTCAACCGCCTTTGGTACCAAAACTCTTATTTGATTGAAATGGTCATCGAACTCACATCTATCATACGCCTTTGTTGCTTTATAAAAATGGGTCACTACCTTTGAATTGTGAAAGTTATTTCGAATATTTTCCCCAAGGTGTCTCATGCATCAATGATATCCGTGAGTTTACGGTATTTCTAATACATTTCACTTACCAGTTGTGTGTGTCTAGGGCCTTTTTATATTGGTTTTTATGTGTTTTTATCATGTTTGCAGGAAAGATGTTCAGGCGCGGAAGTATAGAGATAGCTAAACGAAATGCAGAAACAGGGCATTCACGGAGGTGATCTACGGACCGTAGATCCATTCACGATCCGTAGGTTATGACCGTAGATCAGCAGGCATGGTATTGAGGACAAATCAGGGAAATCTAACCAAGTGTGGAACCACGGTGTCCATTGACGGTCCGTAGAT
>NW_006240081.1:0-3291 GCF_000226075.1 Solanum tuberosum
TGACCGATATGTGTTTATGCTTATTAAATTAATATTTTTTTTATGCTTATTAGTTTTAAAAGAAGTCCCTTTGTAAATTTTATATAAATAGAATACGTTAGTAAAAAGACATTTTTATAACTCCCCATTACTCATTCCACTACTACACAGTCCTAAAATCAATAAAAAAAATCATGAAATATGAAAAAAATTAAATAACAAAATTTTAAAAAATAATGATTTGAAAAAGTAGAAAAGAAAAAATAAAATCAAAATGGTTGTGGATTAACCATTTTTAATAAATAAAATAAATAATTCTAACTGTTATCAATAAAAAAGCAAAAAATGCGCACGTTCTCAATTTCCTCAAATAAAGCAAAACAACAAAAATTATAAATTGCAATTGCATAAAGTCAAACAATTAGGAAGTTATTAACATAACAATATTATTTAAAAAATAATATAATAATGTATTTATAAAAAAAATAAACAATAAAAATAAAATGTAGTGGCGATTAAATATTTTACAATTAGTGGGATCACTTAAAATTTATTTAAATTTAAATATTATCATTTAATTTTGAGTTATGAATGGATAGTAATAGTTCCTAAAATATAGGTAACTAACTTTTAAAAAAAATATTAACTATTTAAAACATAAAATAAAAAAAATCAAAATATTAATTACATCGAAATAGATCATGAAATTTATTTTTTCTTTACAGTTTTTTTCCTCATATTTTAAAGTTTCTTCTATAGTTATTTTATTTTTCTGTATTAATTATATTTTTAATATTTTATTAAAATTTATATTTCCACAATTCTTTAATCATAGTGATGGATAGCTATTTAGTCTAATTTGAGTTTTTATTTACGCGAGGATTTATAAATTTTACAGTACATAAATTGCATAAGCCTTTTGTTTATGCTTATTAGTTTTAAAGGTAGTCTCTTTGCAAATTTTATATAAATGAATACGTTAATGAAAAGGAAAAAAAATAGTTTTATAACTCCCCATTACCCATAAATTACTACACAGTTCTATAATCAATAAAAAAAATAAAAAAATGTGTTAATAACATTTTATTTTTCAGTATTTATTTCAAATTAAAATAAAATAAAAAAATCATGAAATAAATAATTATGATTATTTTAAATAATTAAGTCAAATTAAAATATGTTTTAAGATTTTTTTTTTTATACATACCTCACCTTTAATCATATTATCATAAGTATGTAAATATGTTGTTTTATCAGTTGATCTTTTAACTGATAAAAAAATCACGAATTAAATATACAAATTACTAAAAAAGATTCATACACTTTTAGTTATTATTAACCATTGATATCTGTTTATGCTTATTAATTAATATTTGTTTATGTTTATTAGTTTTAAAAGAAGTCCCTTTATAAATTTTATATAAATGAATACGTTAATGAAATATTTACATAAAGATAATTACTTCAAAATCTAAATATCGTATAGGTAGATAAAGAAAATTAGGAAACTCTTATTATGAAAAGTGTAAAACAATTTATTTGTTTCAATTTTTTTTGACAATATAATTTTTTCCTTCTTCTTTGGATGTGACTTTGTAGTGGTTGAGACAAAGTCACTATAATCAACTTCATACTTAGAATTAACACTATCACTGAAATCTGATATATAGATATAGCAACTTTTTAAGCATTAAAGTCTCTTATCAATAATTATTGCAAATCATTAGTTTTTGTTGATTTTTTTTCTTTTTTATTGCTTATAACTTTTAATGATTTAAAGTTTTTATTTGCAGGATGATTGGTGTTTACTTCGTTGGATTTGGATCTTTATTTTTTATTTTAATATATTGTTAAAGTTATTATGTATACATATTTAATGTGAAGCATTTATTTGATAATATTATTTTAAAATAAGTTAAATTTTAAAATTGTCAATAAATTAAATTAGAACACATTTAGAACATTTAATGATCTATCCTCATGAAATTAGATCATTTAAAGGAAAAAATTTAGGCAATCATTAAATTTTTAATAAAATGCTAAGATTAATTAGCAGCAGTATATATTGCAATATTTGTAATAACAGACGGTTTTAAATAAGCAAATATTAGTCTGTGTATTCATCAAAGGAATTGTCTCATACTCCATAATCGATCCCATCTGTTATGACAAAAATTCTCAATTTTTGTCAACACTTTGAAGACCCACATTATATTTTATAGGAAACCTAGGAAATTTCAAAAAAAGTTGTAACCTAAAGTTAATATCGACAAATTAGCTACTTAGGTAATTTATATAGTCGAAATATTAAATTTAGAAATTGCATCTCAATTTTTTTAAAACTAAACTTAAAGTTGTATGGAAGTATTACCCATAACTATAAACTTCATACAAATAAAATAACAATAGGTAATCTAAGATCTTCCAAGCACAACAAAATAGACTATAAATATTTCAACCTATAATCCTTAAAATCATCCAAATAGCAGTTTGAAGTTATCTTTACAATTCCTCTAGCAATTCATTACTCTATAGCTCTACAATGTCATAAACTACCAATCAAACAAAGTACCATATCTTCAAAATGAAATGAAAGTCTCTTGCTTCAACATATTTACGTGGAAGTCTCCTGCTAGAAATTTTAGAGATCACTCTTTCAAAGTTCTTAGCTAACCTAAGAATTGTTCAACAATACTTGAAATCTTTTTATAATACGATTCCTACTCTATTTCATATGATATAATATTACTCATATGCTGGAGATGGAGATTTTTTAATATAATATTCCTACTTTATTACTTCCTTTGTTTCATTTTATATACTAACAATATTAGACACAGCACATAATTTAGAATTGTACAGTTTAATAATATGTCTTAACGTCATATAAATTGAGACCTTATCTTCACATATTTGATTGATCACCAAATTCAAAATTTGAACAGTTAACGAAGTTGAAGTAATATCACATAGAAATGGAAAATGTCGGACAATTTCCCTTTTCCAAAATGTCACAAGTATTAATTTGAAACGAAGTACAAAGTACTTATATTTTCATTTTTCCAAAATGTCACAAGAGCCATTTTTCAAAAGTGTAAATTTCATATATGACATATATTATAGTATTATTTTCAAGCTATAGCAGTAGATTTAGACTTTCAAGCTATAGCATTAAAAATTTCAGGTTATAACAAATTTTTAAAAAAAGAAATGTTTTTATTAATTGGAAAAAAAAAAATTTTAAAAAAAAGGTAAACGATTTAAAAAAAAAACGGAATTAGAAATAATAAAGAAAAAAACTGAAATTGTGGG
>NW_006240081.1:3793-4851 GCF_000226075.1 Solanum tuberosum
TTTTTTTATTTTTTTGTGTTAGAATATGAATTTGGATGCCAATGGTGTACATTTTGGATACCAATTATAAGTCAGAGTTAGTTCATGAACTCTAAATTAGTAGTATGATTTCTTTCTAGTTAATAAGACATTGTAAAATCATAAACTCTAAATGTTGAATGCATTTTGTATATAACCATTATCCCGAGAATTATTATAGTCAATGTGTAATTTATCTTTAGAATGGTGTATCCATTTGGAATGCAGTCCGTATATAACTAGTATCCTGCGATTACAATAGTCAATCTGTAATTCATATGTAATTGGTATCTTTTTGAAATAAAACAGTGGATATTATATATATCAAATACTTAAAGTTGTAACAAACACAAAAATATCGTCCAAAAGTTAAAAAAAAACTTGTAATTCTAAAAGGTCTAAGGTGCAGTCAACTATCTCAAATTTGATCTCTGTGATCTTGGTGTGGGATAATTGCTGGTATTCGGAGCATGTTGTTTTGCTATGTGGGGTCCATCAAATTTGCTAGCAACAGTGCCAGTTACTTCACTCTCACTGGTCGCGCCATCATCATTCTTTGTTTTTCCATAATGCCATATGATTGTGGTATACCTTTGACGATGGTACTTTGCATCGATATCAACAGAACGCATATCAAAAACTCCATTACTGATGTATTCAGCAAATAGACACGTGTACACCACAATCACTGAAAAAAGTTTGAAAGAAAAATCATTTTATACCATTTTCATACCAATGTTAAAAATTTAAATACATTAATGAAGAAATTGAAAAAGAAACCTTCCTATTAGAAAAAATCCCAATTTCATATCAATATTAGTCATAATTCATACAAAACAGAGTAATTTAACAATTCATACCATTTGCATACCAATATTATATCACATTTCATATAATATCCCAAAATCATATATTAAAGTCAGATTCATATAAATATTATTCACATTTCGTACAAGTTTCACCCAAACAAAAGTTTCGAAACAACAATAAGCATAATGTGATATTTTTAGCAAAAAAATCACTAATTTGAATAATGTGAA
>NW_006240081.1:5435-9738 GCF_000226075.1 Solanum tuberosum
AAGAGATAATGACAATTGATTCTCTAATATTAATGTTATCCCTAAAATGGTGGAAGAGATAATGACAATTGATTCTCTAATATTAATGTTATTTCTCTTACTTATTAATTATAATGTAATTATAAAAATAATAACTAATTAATTAAATAAAATAAAATAAATTATAAATTAAAACTAATTTGTTAATATTTGTAATTAAACTGTTATAAGTAGTAATATAAAAAAAGTACATCTAAAGGCTGCAATATTAAGCCTTAAATAGATATATGAGGTGATTTTTCCTTTTCAAAATTCAAAAAGAATCCTAGAGCAAATGAAATTACTATTATAAACCTATGTTGCTCCTTCAAAAGTAGTGCATTCGACGTGATTGTGGTAATATTTTTGAAGAGTTCAAACAACCTGAAATGTAACGTTTTATTCATCGTTTTAACTTTTCAATATCATATCAACACTGAGATAAAAGCATACCTAAAGTTGAATCACCCAGTTGAGAAGATGAAAGAAAGTAAAACATAGCATTCGAAAGTCTGAAAAAAAAAATATCATGCCAAAGAAATAGGTTAAGTATGACAAAACATCTATGAATTCAGCCATTGAATTGATTTTTTTTTTTGAAGAGAATCAAGAAGAAACTGCTACCACCATTACATTATGTTTGGATCATTGTTACCCATTGTATTGTATTGTATCGTTATCGTGCCTACAATGGTTGTTTTGATTGTTACTTTAGATGTATTGTATTGTATTGTTAAATTTCGTTGTTACGTAACAATGAAAAACCCCATTTTATGGAACAACCAATATGGTGTGTGCCCATTATATTGTTACTTAGTTTCTTTTTTCAATTATATCCTTACATAATATTTCATAATACTATTTTACCCTTTTCCCTATATTATTTCATTTTAGTCAAACCTCCTACCCTAGAATAATATTAAAGGATATTTTAGTAAATTTATAAATTACAATACAATCAAACTAAATAATAAAAATGTTATTAAACACCAGCAAACAATACA
This sequence comes from Solanum tuberosum, assembly GCF_000226075.1. Lineage (NCBI taxonomy): Eukaryota > Viridiplantae > Streptophyta > Magnoliopsida > Solanales > Solanaceae > Solanum > Solanum tuberosum. Next base: position 6,458 of record NW_006240081.1, read on the forward strand.
GTCTAACCAAACATTGTATCTACCATATAATACAGTACAATAGAGTACAATACAATATAATACATTATGAAACAATGAATAACAATGATCCTAACAGAGTGTTAGTGTGAAGAAAATTATCTCTATTTTAATTAAATAAATAATAAAAATAAGAAAAGTCAAATGGAGAGGATGCAATCTAGAATAAACTTTTTTGTTTGTGTGGTCATAAAGTGATCTTGGAGCATTGAGTGACACTTGTAATAAGAAGTATAAATATATGATCAAGTTAAATGACTGATTTTTCATTGATCGTCGTCCTCATAACATTTCTATATAGTAGAAATATCTCAAATTGTTTGACACTTGTTACTAATCAGAATAAGATTTACTAACTTTAGGGGCCAAATATATTACATTGATTTTATTTTATAAAATTGAAGTTTAGATATTTATGTACATCATACTACATTTTTTAACTTTAAAAGTACTGTAAGCTACAATTCTTGTAAAAAAAAGGGTGAAAAAAATATATTTTAAGTTAGTCAAAATTCACTTAGTTTAAATCTTGAGAAGTGAAAAGTATCAAATCATAGTAATATACGGTTTCTTGATGGTTGACGGGTGCAATTAGATTTAGATCTATGCATTACTTAATCCCCGTGAACATCAAAAAGTTAAAATATGTTTTGCCTATTGATCTTTGGGCTTAAGCATTAATTTTTCTAGCGTGATTTAAAAAAATCTGATCAACCTGTGTATTTTACAAATGCACCCGTCTGCATATTTTGTGTTGTATATTGTAGTTCTGCAACAGGCTCAAGTTTTGAATTTCTTACTAGAGAAAAGGAAGAAATTAATTTACTTTGGTATTTATTTTTTGTTGGATTCTTTTCTTGTCTTTTGAGTTGATACATCAATAATTTATTGATGGAAAAGTATTCTAAGAAGAACTAAAAGAACAAAAATGCTCAAACATTTATGGATCTTTTCTAAGTTGGAAATTGAATTATTATTTTTTGATAAGTTACCTTTTTTTCCTTCTTGACCTAAATTAATAAGGTATTATGGTCAATTCTTGTCAACATTAGCGTTTCATTTATATGTTCCTTTCAATCATTATTATGTTTTTCCTTTTGTTTTCTTTGGCTAGATCCTTGTCCTTCCATCTTAATGTCTCTTTTTAATTGCAATTAAATATTGTTTTTCCTTGGCCTCCTTATGTTTTAGGAAACATATACTATTTTTTTTATCTCAAACATTTTAATGAGTTATTTGGAGAATGTACATTTCAGCTTTTTGATCAGAGGTTATATATCAAAGTGGACTATGAAGCTAAGTATGTTGGCGGTGTGATATGGAAATTTAATTATTTGACATTTAATTAGGTGTATACTCATATAATAATTGCTTTTGACATTAGAGAAAAAATCTGGCAGAGTATATCCTTTTAGATGTACTCCCTTTAGGCTATTTGTGCTTGTTAGCTTTTAAGGATTTATTTTCTTAACTGCTATTTGAATTCTTAAAAGTCTAATTATAAAGAGTAAATAGTCAAAAACATATATGAAATATCATTTTTTGCTAGGTTATACCTTAACTATCAGGTGTTTGCATTTTCTATCTAAACTATCACCAACTATGATATGTTTTATCACTTTTTGTCAATAGTCTTTAGTGTCTCATGACTTGGCCTAGTGAATATTTATGAATTATAACCTCAATGTTACTATCATATAATTTAGTCAAATTATTTTATAGTCACTTAGATGTAGTGTTTTGGTTTATTTTGGTTACTGAACTTATCTTGAACGAGTTGTACAATACCATTTATCAGTTGATTTAGCTTGTCTAGGTGGCTCTATCTTATTTACTAGGCACAAGTAGTTTGATGAACATCTATTGCTAAAGTTGTGAAGTTTCTTCTATATAGTAATGCTTGAATTTGATAAAGGTGATCATTATGGGTACATTAATTCTCTTCTAGCATACATATTTTTCATTGTTTATCGAGCATTGTGTTATTCTTTATATGCATGATCATTTACCATGATCTTGTTATCATGGTCGTTCATGATGTTAGAAAGTATGGTCGTTCGGTTTAAGTATGTCACTATCTAGGCCAGATGTTGAGCAAGAGGTTGAATAGATGGTCTATTGCATGGGTGTTAATACTATTGTTCATTTCTCCTCTGAGCAGCATGTTGCTTACTTTTCTACTCCTGAGTGACAAAGAACCATCCCATACTCATTGCAATTGCTCAGATTGCTGAAGATTTCTCAAAGGTACAAAGGAGTCGAGTAAAAATGAAATAATCTCTATAGTGTTTGCACCATTATATCTAACATGTATTCTCACTTTTATTTACTCTTTAATTTGATATTTTATGTTAATAAATTGATTTGGTATAACACCAGGCAAGTTCAAAAATTAATTATCGAGAATATCAATTGAAATTTCAATACAACTAAAATTGATCGATATTTTTTATGAGCAACTTTCACATATAGCAAACACAAAATTTATATTTATATGCTATAGCAAAGTTTGAATAATTGCGCTCCATAGCAAACATGTTATGACTAGGCTATTTCGCTATACATATATACAAAAGAAGCAATTGTATAATTCGCTGGCTCCTCTTCAGATTTGTATAATTTCGCTGGCAGGCCATTTGTATAAATTGTTGTCAGCCTCTCGTTTGTATAAATCGTTGAGAGTCTCTCAATTTAATTTTATGTGTTTGTATATCTGTATAAAATTTGAATTTGTATACAATTGAATCGAAATAAACCGTTTGTTTATCAAATATCGTTCTCTCTCTCGATTTATACAAATATAAATTATACATTGTATTTTGTATAATCTGTGTTTGTATAAAGCGAGAAAGAGAGAAAGGCAAAAGAGAAATGGACAGGAGAATATTTGTATTGTATAATTATAAGTGTATAGGATGAAGATATATGTATTTGCATGTGTATATACAATTTTCTCTCGCTTTATACAAACAGAAACACAATTTATACATTTTGTTTGTATAAAGCGAGAGAGGCGAGCGACAGAGAGAGCGAGCGAGAGAGAGAGTGGCGAGTGAGAGTTTGAGGGAGAGAGGCGACTGACAAACAGTTTGCTACAGGGCACAATTAAATCAAAGTGTGGTTATACCATTTAATTTGAATTAATAGTTTGCCATTATGTACAATTTTCTCATTTTTTAATGCTACCAAAACTGGCCCATATTATAAAGAGTAAATTTTAGGTTTAACAAATATAAAAATCATATTTGTATGTTATAGCTATA
>NW_006240081.1:9829-20269 GCF_000226075.1 Solanum tuberosum
TACAAAAGAAATCAATTGTATAATTTGTTTCGGTATACATATACAAAAGAATCAATTGTATAATTTGTGTTTGTATAAAGCGAGGAAGAGAGAAAGACAAAAGAAAACTGGGCAGGGAAAGATCTATATTTGTATAATTATAAGTGTATAGGACGAAAATATATGTATTAGTATATACAATTTTCTCTCACTTTATACAAACACAAACGCAAATTATACATTTGTGTTTGTATAAAGTGAGAGAGGCAAGTGAGAGTGGCGGGCGAGATCTGGGAGAATGGCGAACGAGATTCTCTGGGGAGAGAGGTGAATGAAAATATATGTATATATACAATTTTCTTTTACTTTATATAAACACAAACACATTTTATACATTTATGTTTGTATAAAAGTGAGAGAAGCGATGGAGAGACTGCCAGCGAGAAAACGAGAGTGGCGAGTGAGAATTTCAAGAAGAGAGGCGAATGACAACAGTTTGCTACGGGTTATAATTAATTCAAATTGTGGTTATAACATTTAATTTGAATTAATAGTTTGCTATTTTATACAATTTTCCCTATTATAAATGATAGGTAAAAATTACATCACCCTTTAAACAATTCGTTAACCCTAGTCGCTAACAAGCAACCCTTGGAGCCTCGCTGATCTGTCTTCTTCTCCATCCTTTCTCCACTTACCCCAACAAAAATCCACTAGCCAACCACCTTTACCTCCTCCTTCACCATGGAAAATGTCCATAATGTCACCATGAACATTGCCGTTGACCGGTTTTAGTCATTGTTCCAGTGGGCCACCGTGACACCAATAAAAAAATTTCATCATACCTGCAGCCAACATATACCCACTGTTCCAACATGTTAACCTCTATTATACCCCACAAAATTCAAAATATGTTAACCACTTGATGAAAATACTCTAGATAATTATTATTTTTACTTCTTAAAAACCAAGAGAAGCGATAAAGATATTCTCTATTCTTCTTTTGGCTTAGATTGCAATTTTAGATGAGAAAGTTAAAAAAGATTTTCACCTTTTAATTTAAGAAAATTTCCAAAAAGTTGGCTAGTTTTCATTGGGTGAAATTAAAAATTATTGAAGATTCCTTGCCTCAATATAGAAGTTGCAAAGGATGGTTATTGCTTGACAAGGGACCAACAACTCACTTTAGCGCAAGAGGTATCAAGGGATGAAATCAACCAGGCTGTCCAGGATATGCCACCTGATAAGTCCCCGGGCATTGGTGGATTCCCTGTTGAATTTTTTAAAGATAACTACTGCATTGTGGGGGAGGAAGTTATACAAGTGGTTATTCAATTTTTCGAATCTGGTAAGATTTTGAAAGAAATTAACTGTACCACTATGACCTTGCATTCCAAAGGTTCCCAAATCCTACATATGTCAAGGAGTATAAACCTATTGCTTGTTGTACAACTTTGTACAAAATCATTGCTAAAGTAATCACGGCTAGACTCAAGAGAGTGGTGGATAAATTGGTTGGCGATTCTCAGACAACTTTCATTTCAGGGAGGAGTATACTTGACAATGTCATTGTAGCACATGAAATGGTTAAAGGATACTCACGGAAAAGTCTATCACCTAGGTGCTTGATTAAGATTGACACAAGGAAAGCTTAGGATTCCCTCGAATGGAACTTCTTGAAAATGGCATTGCTGGAATTTGGTTTTCCGGTTAAATTTGTCAATCTCATAATGGAGTGTGTGTCACCCCTGTGCACTACTCCTTATTAATGAATGAATGGCTCACTCCCAAATTCCAAGCAAAGAAAAGTCTACGGCAAGGTGATCCCATGCCCCCGTATTTAGTTATTTTAGCAATGGCATACCTTAACAGATCCTTGAAACAACTCCAGTTGAACCCGAACTTCAATTCCCATCCTAAGTGGAGCAAGATGAAATTGGTACATGTTTGTTTTGCTGGTGATCTTCTAATGTTTGTAGGGCCGATAAAACCTCGATCCAACTACTATTACAAGCCTTCAACCACTTTTCGGAGGTTTTGGGTTGCATGCCAATCTGGAAAAAAGTTCTTTATATATTATTGGGGTATCCCAAGAAGTGAAAGATCAAATCCTAGACATAATGCATTTTAAGCCTTGGAGAAATGCCCTTCAAGTACCCCGGAGTCCCATTTTGCTCAAGGAAAGTGACTGTACAACAATGCATGCCCTTAGTGGAAAGGATGACTTCAAGGATTAAATGTTGGACAACAAGATTTCTCTCATACAGTGGTCGAGTCCAACTAATAAAAACTGTGTTGTTCGAGATGCAAACGTACTAGGCTCAAGTGTTCCTCCTACCAAAGAAAGTGATACAATTATTCACTAGTATTTGTCGAACCTTCTTATGGATGTGGAGCACTAAGACGTCTAGAAGAGCTTGGGTGGCTTGGGAAACCTTGTGCAATCCCAAATCTGCTGGAGGAATGGGCTTGATAGACTACCACTTGTGGAACAAAGCAGTCATATGTAAACTCTTGTGGGCCATCTCTCTTAAGAAAGACAATTTGTGGGTTCGCTGGATTCACAACTTCTACATAAAAAAGGCCTCTAGATGAAATAGCAATCCCTAAAAGCATGTTGGCTTGTTAGGAAGATCAATGAGGTTCGAAAGTGGCTTATGAATGTGAACATGGTTGAGGAGTTACAGAAGTGTACACATCAAGGAGTGTTCAGTATCAAGAGAATGTACAAGTCATTCCTACCACAATTCCCTGAAGTTCCCTGAAAGTTTCTCACACTGGGGAAAGGCATGTTGCCAAGGCACTAGTTCATCCTTTGGCTAGCCATTCACCAAAGACTTGCCATAGTTTATAGACTAAGCAAATGGGGTATAATTATTCCTACTGGATGCATACCATGTAAGATAGGCTCAATTGGTCTTTTTTTCGAGTGTGAATACTCCATCAACATATGGTGTTCATTCTTGATATAAATAAAAGGGCATAGACAGATAGGAATTTGGGAGGATGAACTATAATGGGTGTCAAATAAAGGCCAAAAAAGTGGACCGCACACAGAAATACTGGGCTGGTTGTATGTAACAAGCTAAGTGTCTACCATTTATGGAATGAAAGAAATTCAAGACGATTCTCACAACAGTGCACACCTACTACCAAGTGATTAAATGAATTTTTTCTCCAACTGCACACCAGAGGAAGTTGAATTTGAAATGGAAGCCAATTCTTGATCATTTGAATGCTTACCCTGTCGAGAAATTTTTTTTCTGTAAATATAACATATAGATAATTAGCTGATCTCTTGAGGACTAGTTCTAGAGTCCAAACTAATTAGCAGGGTATGTACGCTATTTGGTTGAATGGAAAAGTTTTTACAGTTTGGCCAAAAAAATTATTTAAAAAGTTTGTAGTAACTTGAATCTAGTATGATGGCTTGATTGAGTTTGATTAATGTTCGTTTTGGGTCTTCGTTACTATTTCTTCTATTCTTTCTTTTCACCTTATTTTTCTCCTATACATAATATATACATTGAATATACAAGTTTATACAATGTGCAGTTTAAAACACATTTTCTTAATCAAACTCAAATCAAGCCAACATTCTAGATTCAAGTTACTGCAAACTTCTCTAACAATTTTTAATTTCACTCAGTGAAAACCAACCAGCTTTTCGGAAATTTTCTTAGTATCAAATGAAGAAACTTAAATTAAAAGTTAAAATGTTTTTTGATATTTCTTAACTAAAATTGCAATCCAAAATAAAATTAGAACCAAGAATACATTTATCTCTCATTATAAATATTAGGAAGTAAAATTTTATTTGTGTAAAGTGTTTTTAAGTGGTACCGATTCTAGTATATGTGGGGTTAATAATGTTAGAGCAATGAAGATATATTGGCCGCGGATATGGTGAATTCTTTCGATTGGTGTCATGATGGCCAAAGATGGAACAATGGCTTAAGGAGGACAGCGAGAATCCTCATGGTGGCATTATGGATGATTTTCATGGTGAGGGAGGAGGGAAAGGTGGTTGGGTGGTGGGTTTTGGTGTTGTATCAAATAAATAGATTAAGATAAAGAGTAAATAAAAGTGAGAGTACAAGTTAGATAAAATATCTTATTTAAAAACATGTGTGCAAACTATAAGTTTCATTTCATTTATATTTATAACTCTGAGAAACCTTCATCAGTCTATGCAATTTTGCAGTAAGTGTAGCATGGTGCTTCTACCACTCGGGGGTAGCCAAGTAAGAAACAAACTTCTCAGAGGTGACGAAACAATAGTATTACCACCCGACAACCTTTCTATGTTGGAATTAATGCATCCACATTAATGTTTAGTCTTCCAAAATCGTCTCTTAACTTTTGAAGAAGTCCTTTAGGAGTTTATAATACATGTATCTAGTTAATTGAGATACATATATCTAGTTATTTGTGCAAGATTTTTGGTTTTAAATTTTACTACTATAAATAGAGATGTAATTGATGATTCTAATAATCTCAAGTGGCCTTAAGTAGCCTATATAAAACTTGAGCATTCTCTAAAGAAAGTATTCTCCTTCTATATTTCCTACAAATTGGTATCAAGCGCAAGTTTTCGTTCTTAATCTGGGGTTAGGTGAGAAAAAAATATGGCATCCAAAACAAATGAAGGTGTTGATTCTTCAGTTGTTTTTACTCCATTTTTTGATGGAACTGATTTTGAATACTGAAAGATAAGAATGAGAACACATTTGAAAGCTGAAGGTTCGTGGACTATTGTTGCAAATGACTTTGAAGAGCTAGAAAACGATGGTGAACTTACAGCAGTAGAGATGAAAAATCTTGAGGCTAAGTATCGTCAAGATGCAAAAGACTTAAGCAAAATCAAAATGGGAGTATCAAGAGCATATTTTGCAAAATGCTACTTGTGAGACTGCAAAGGTAGCTTTGGAGTATCTGAAAACTGAGGTGTATGGTGACGAAAAGGTACGCACTATAAATCTTCAAACTCTTAGAAGAGAGTTTCAAAATTTGAAGATGATAGAATCTGAAAAAATAGATGAATATTGCACAAGAGTCATGAATATTGTCAATGAAATGAGAAATCATGGTGATACAATTTTTGACCAATAAGTTGTGGAAAAGATTCTAATTACAGAAAAGTATGAGTACATTGTTGCTATCACCGAGGAGATGAAACATCTTTTCAAGCTTTCTATCAAAGAGCTAGTTGGATCATTTCGTGCACAGGAGAAGCGAAGATTTTTTCGTGAAGATCAACCCAAAGAGACGACTTTCCAGTCCAGAACAAATGAGAATTCTCAAAATTTCTCAAAAAGTCAACAAAAGAAGAATTACAATCCAAAAAAGAAGCAGGATCATGATGGTTCTTCTAAGAAGGTTGAAGAAAAAGGTGAGAAAAGTTCTTGTCGTTTTTGTAAAGTTTGCAAAAAGACTAATCACACTACAGAAAAATGTTGGCACAAAGGCAATCCCCAATGTAACTTTTGCAAAAAGTTTGGCCACATTGAGAAGGATTGCTGGCACAAGAAATGGGAGCAAACATTTTTTTGTGAAAATAGGATGAATAAAGGGAAGAAAACCTTTTCTTTGCTTCTAAATTAAATCTGATACTTCAACAAAAAGGAATGAATGGTATGTTGATAGTGGTTGTAGCAATTACATGACTGGAGATGAAAAAACTTTCCTCTCAATTAATAATAGCATCACTACTAAAGTGAGAATGGGGAATGGAGCCTTAGTTGATGCAAAAGGTAAAAGTACCATTTTGATCAACATAAAAGGGAGCGGTAAGCAAATTCATGATGTTCTTTATGTTCCTGATTTGGAAGAAAATTTGCTTAATGTTAGTCAACTCATGAAAAATGGTTATTCTCTTGTGTTTAGAGATAATTATTGCAGGATTTATGATAAAATTAAGTCAAATTAAGTCATTGTTAAAGGCAAAATGGTAAAAAGAAATTTTCCTTTGCAATTTCATTACAATGCATTAAAAAATAAAGTTGTAGATGATTCATGGCTTTGCCACAAAAGATTTTATCACTTGAATTTTCATGGTTTGAAGCTTCTCAAGCAAAAAAACATGGTGCAAGACTTTCCTGATATACATACTGAGGTGGATCCATGTGAAAGTTGTATAATGGAAAAGCAACATAAAAAGTTTTTTCCAAAAGGGATGTCTTAGAGAGCAAGTGTATTTTTGGAACTAATCCAAACCGACATTTGCGGACCAATGAAGACTCCATCTCTTGGAAGTCAAAGGTACTTTCTAATCCTTATTGATGATTTTTCAAGAATGACTTGGGTTTATTTCTTGAAAGAAAAGTCAGAAACATTTGCTACATTCAAGAAATTTAAAGCCCCTGTTGAGAAGCAAAAAGGTTGCAGCATCAAAACCATTCGCAGTGATAGAGGAGGTGAATAGACAAGTCAAGATTTTGAAGAATATTGCAAAAATGAGGGCATTCAGAAGCAACTTACAACAGGGTACACTCCTCAACAAAATGGTGTATCTGAAAGAAGAAATAGAATAATTCTTGAAATGGCCAGAACTATGATGAATGAGAAAGGGCTGCCAAAATATTTTTGGGCAGAAGCAGTACATACAACGGTGTACATCCTTAACACGTACCCGACAAAGACATTGAAGGAAAAGACACCAGTTGAAGCTTGGAGTGGAATGAAACCTTCTGTGAGTTATAGTGATGTGATAAAAGGCTTCGAGTGTATTTGTTATGAGAAACAAGCAAAATTGGATGAAAAAAAGTCAAAAATGTATATTTCTTGGTTATAGTGATGTGATAAAAGGCTATAGGCTTCTCGATGTCAAAACTAACAAACTTGTTGTTAGTAGAGATGTCATTTTTTATGGAAAAACAGTATGGAATTGGAAGGATAAAAAGATAGAAAATGCTTCTATCATATCTTTAGATGTGTCAAATCAAGAAGAGGCTGAGAAAGAGGAAGATGTCCCTCAAGGGGGAGAAATCTCAGATTCAGATGGTAAAGAACCGCCTCCAAGAGGAACAAAAATGTTGAGTGACATTTATCAGAGATGTAACTTTGTCCGTGTTGAGCTAGATTATTATGATGAGGCAATAAAGCATGGTGTTTGGAAGAAAGCCATGGAAGAAGAAATTCGGATGATTGTAAAAAATAATACTTGGGAGCTTGTGGCTATACCCAAAGAAAGAGAAGTTGTAAGTCTAAAATGGATTTACAAAATAAAACTCAACAGGAAGGAGATATTCAAAAGAACAAAGCAAGGTTGGTTGCTAGAGGTTTCACGCAAAAACCAGATATTGATTTTTATGAAACTTTCTCTCAAGTTGCTCATCTTGAGACAATTAGAGCCGTGATTGTTGTTGCTGCACAAAATAAATGGAAGATTTTGAATTTTATGTTAAATCAATATTTCTTAATGGAAAACTTGATAAAGAGATTAATGTTGAGCAACCTTAAGGATTTTTTGTTCTAGAGGGAGAAGAGAAGACGTACAAGCCAAAAAAAGCTCTTTATTGGAGAAGAGAAGGTGTACAGGCAAAGAGCTCTTTATGGGTTGAAGCAAGCTCCAAGAGCGTGGTGCAATGAAATTGATACATACTTTCTGAAAAATAATTTTTCAAAGAAGTAAACGTGAAGCCACTTTGTATGTGAAGAAAGAACATGACAGCATTATCATTGTTTGTCTCTATGTGGATGATCTGCTCTTTACAGGAAATGATGTGAAGATGATGCAAATATTCAAGCAAGATATGATGCAAGCCTACGAAATGAGTGATCTTGGGTTGCTAAATTATTTCTTGGGCATCGAAGTTTCTCAAGTGAAAGAAGGAATTTTCATTTCTCAAAAGAAGTATACTAAAAGTATTCTTCAAAAATTCAAAATGATGGATTGCAGGTCTGTGGCCATACCATTAGCAGCAAATGAGAAGTTCAGAAAAGATGATGGAGAAAAGAAAGCTAATAGCTCACTTTATAGGAGCTTGATTGGAAGTTTGCTATATCTTACTTTAACAAGGCTTGCCATTATGTTTGCTGTTATTTTATTATCCAGATTCATGCAAGAACCAAGCCAAGTGCATTTTGGAGCTGCAAAGCCTGTTCTACGCTACTTGCAAGGAACAATGGATTATGGGATAATGTACAAATTTGGTGGAGATTTAAACTTAATTGGTTATTTTGATAATGATTGAGCTGGAAGTATAGATGACATAAAGAGTACTTCTGGTTATGCTTTCTTATTTGGATCAAGTATTTGTTCTTGGTTATCAATAAAACAAAGTGTTGTTGCTCAATCCACTACCGAAGCAGAATATATCTCAGCAGCTAAGGCTACTTCTCAAGCTATTTGACTTGGGAGAATATTTGAAGACATTGGTGAAAAACAAAAAAAAGAGGGACTGTTCTGTATTGTGATAACAAATCAACAATTGCAATTGCAATTGCAATTGCCAAGAATCTAGTCAACCATGAAAGATCAAAGCATATTTCCATCAAGTATCGTTTTATCCGAGAAACACAAGAGAAAGGCGAAATTCAATTGCATTATTGTCAGACAGGAGAACAACTTGCTGACATCTTCACCAAAGCACTTCCTAGAGAAATTTTTTGCTATCTTCGAGGACGCATTGAAGTTGTCAAGCAAATGCATTAAGGGGGAGTGTTGGAATTAATGCATCCATATTAATGTTTAGTCTTCCAAAATCGTCTCTTAGTTTTTCAAGAAGTCCTTTAGGAGTTTGTAATACATGTATCTAGTTAATTGTGATACATGTATCTAATTATTTGTGCAAGACTTTTGGTTTTAAATTTTACTACTATAAATAGAGATGTAATTGATAATTCTAATCATCTCAAGTGGCCTTAAGTAGCCTATATAAAACTTGAACATTCTCTAAAAAAAGTATTCTCCTTCTATATTTCCTACATTCTAAACACTCCTGGCCAACACTACATTTACTCGTTTCCCTACAACTTCATGCTCAACCTATCGGCGATCCCTACATCTTCAACAAAATACCATACAACCTACTAATAAACTAAGGCAACTTCCTTATCATCCCTATTGCTCTTTCCTAGGCCTCAGATAAAGTAATCACAAAATCATTTTTCAAATGCCTTGTCCCTCTTCTAAACAATCTGCCTTAGTTATCTGCAACATTGCACCCAGTACAACCACTATTTGCAATTAAAATAGTTATAGACTCTTTTTCCTTTTTCTTTGGTCAAAAGTTCACTATATTTAATATACATATTTAAAAATGATTAGATAGTAAGTTAGATATAATTTAAAAGTCATGTTATAAAAATGATTAAATATAAAAGTCTACTTTTAACGATATTGCCGCAAGTTGCTTGCAGTGTATAAAAAATCTATGCTGAAATAGGTAAGTTCATGGTAGAGGACACTATCAAAGAACACAAGAAGAAGAAAAAACGACGAGAAATAACAGATGAGCACACCAAGTTACACCAGGTAAAATTATAAAGACCGAGGAGAAAAAGACAAATATTGGGCCAGATGATATTCATAAGGACGAACAAGCAAAAGAAAGAGTCTTCACGTCTGAAAAGCCAGTTTTAGATGAAAAAAAATGAAATTTTATCTATCTGGTTTTCTTTTGTACCACAGTGATATAAGTATCATATCAACCACATCACTTTGAAGGTTATTGTCTCATTAATCTCACTCAACTTTGTTCTTTTACTCTTGGCAGTAGGGGATGTAGATTGCCTCCCATTAATAAAACTATTCATCTCAAGTAAGATTTTCACATGCATGCCTATGAAACTATTCTTTTAGCAAGAGGGGCCAAGTAATTGAGTTTTATGAGATAACATCTATGATCAAGGGTGCAAATTTTGTATGTGATGCTTAATGTTGTCAACTTAGCATTTTTGTCTTAATATTTTATTGTAACTTTTGAATTATTTTGTTGTAAAGTTATAAAATTTATAAGCTAGATGTAATGTGTAGTGGAGCTTTATTTAAGCACAATGTAGGTATCAATTTCTAGGATTTGACAGACTCCATTTTATGTATTCTCTATATAGAGTAAACTTTCATTGTATGAATAAATATCAACTCCATTTTCTCCATATTGGGTGTGTTTGGTACGAAGGAAAATGTTTTCCTGGAAAATAAGTTAATTTTTGACTTATTTTCTCATGTTTGGTTGGTAAGTAGAAAATATTTTCCGGAAAAAAATTTTAGTATTTGATTTATGAATGAAAAATATTTTTGAGAAATATCTTTTATTTTAACTATAGTAGAAAATAATTTTTGAAATTGAAAAAATATTTTTTAAAAACAAACTTAAATTTTTTTTGGGGGTGGAGTCTGGTAGAGGGATGGTAGGGGATGGGTGGGGGGAGGGGTCGAGGGTTGGGGTAAAAAAATAAATTTTTGAAGTTGAAAGTATTTTTTAAAAACGAACTTAAAATTTTTTTTTGGGGGTG
>NW_006240082.1:0-20139 GCF_000226075.1 Solanum tuberosum
GCATGACGCCCTAATCACCCTTCAGAACCCAACAGAAAAAATATTACACCCTTTCAAAATATATGAACATATTTAGCAACAAATTAGAATTAGTAATGAGAATTATGTGAGAAACTTTTACAGAGTCCCTATTCTACCAACAGCAGAGTTCATTACTGAAATTCTCTTTAAAGTTATCGATAAAATCACTCGTAGAATTTAGATGTGCTTTAAAATCTTATTCACGTGTGATTCACCAATAGCTTGAAGATGATTTAGTGACAGATGGACGCTGCTGATGATAAAGTAGAAACTATGATAAAGTTTGAATCTTGAATGGAATCAAAAGACAACTGATAGGGTTAAGGGGATCATAGAGAAAAAGAAAAATATATTGTTGAATAATTTGAGTGAAGAAAAGAGTACTCTGAAGAAAATGGAGAGGAAATAGTTGTATTTATAGGACATTTAAAAAATATATTTTGGAGATTACTATAAGATGATAGTGATTAAATGGAAAGAACTCAATAGAAAGTGAAGTTTATTGGGGGGAAAAAATCATTTACTTACCTTTAATATACATTGCAATAAGGGTGGAATAGATTTAGAAAAAAAATAACTTGGTGTCTTAAAAGAAAATATATTTTAATCTTGACTTGAACTAAACTTTAACTCTTGTTTTCATAATTTATATTGGATTAATTAAGTCACTAAGTTATCATTTTTCTAATTTTAACTCACCATTATTGCAATATATATGTTAAAGGTAAGTAAATTATTTTTTTTCTAAAAACTTCACTTACTACTTACTTCCTTCCATATAATTACAATTCCATATTGTACTTATCTCCACAATATTTTTTAAAAGTCTTATAAATACAACTATTTCCTCTTCATTTTCTTCATTCAAATTAGTACTCTACAATATATGTTTCTTAATTTCTTTGATTTCACTAACTTTGTTTTACCTTAGCTTGTGTTTAAAAGTTTTACCAAAGTTTCATTTCTATTCATCACTAAATACGCTATCCAAGAATCACTCATGAAATAACATTTTGAAACATATTTGAATTTTATGAGTGATTTTATCGGTAACTTGAAATCGGAATTTAGTGATGAATTATGTTGATAGAAAAAGGACTTTGTTAATAATTCTCAATTTTATTCTGAATTTTTGCTATATATGTTCATATATTTTCAAAGGGTGTAGTTTATTTTATTTTTGACTTTGTCCCCGTGAATGTTAAAGATTAGTGGATCGTTGACTACTATATTTATTGTACTAGGTAGTATTTATCTCAAATGTTTTTGGCTGATTTACGAAAAATTTAGGTCACCACTCTATTATACAAATCTAATTTTCCTTTTATTCTTTTTTTTTAATTAATAGGTATAAGAAGTCAAATCCGACAATTATATAAAAGTTCTTGAATGAATCTACTTCATTTGATTCTATCTGATTCAAAGCTGACCGATACATCGTTAGTGGATGAATTTGTCGGAGAGTTCAGAGCGAGCAAGAGTATCTTTATGAGTTTAATAAGAAACGATGCGTTGTTTTCTTGTACCGGTAAAATCCTTTTATGATTCTTGCTAGTAAGGCTAATTTTCTGTCTTTTGTCCATTGGTTTACATAAATTCTTAATTTTTGTGATAGAAAATGTTATTTTGAAATTTTTTTTTTCTAATTATATTTGAAAAGTTATTTTTTTTAGTATAACTTACATAAATTTTATAGTGTAAGAAATAAATTACATTTTATCCCTACTTTTTTTCTAATTACAATAATCTCTTAATTTTTACACAATTCGGATGCATAACTCACAATCTGAATACATTAATGATGATACTTTATGTAACAAGCTATTACGCTGAAAAAGGAAAAAAAAATCAGAAAATCCCATAAACTACGCTTACACATTTCTTCTTATTGTCAATCAGTCATACACAAATCTTAACATAACCAACAATTAAAAAAAAATCAAATTTCTTCTCCCTATTTATCTTTCTCCATGTTCATCAAAGAACCATTCAAATTTGCCGAAAATTTGATAAGATACGTAATGAATAGTTGTTGGACAAACAATTTCTTTTGTGAGTGTCAAATCTAGAATTGCAGGAGATTATGAGATGAGAAAAAATTGAAAATTCGATATATTGTAGAAGAAAATCACGAGGAAGTGTTATTGATTCAACCCCTTGCAAATTGTAACAGCACAATTCAAAATTCAAAATTCAAAACTCTTCTTCCCATTCTTTCAAAAACTCTATTTTTGAATCAAAATTGTCGATAAAAATTCGAGATACATTTAGATTAATACAACATTCTTCTTCCTATTCTTCCAAAAAAAAAAATTCTCAATTATCGATAACGTTCTTCTTCCCATTCTTCCAAAAACTTTCAAATTTTTAATCAAAATTTCGAGATACATTGGAGATCTGATACATTGTTGAGGTGAAGAAACAAGAACCTCGATTTTCAATGTATACGCTATGTATTAATACAACAGACAAAAAGGTTGAAGAGACACATAGCTTGATGGATCATTTATCCTTTTTATAATGTTGTGTGATTGTTTATTGAATTGTATTTTCGAGATGGATAGATTTATCAATACATTACTATTTATGTATCTTGTTTAAATTGATAAGTGTTGTATTTCTACTAGATATATTAAATAAGTAATTGTTGGCCATAACATATTAGATTTGAGATCGATATATTACTGTTTGGTAATTGCTATGTATCGGATACATTTAGTATAAATTCGAATTTACGTATCATACCTAAAAAAATTAGTGCATGATACATTATTTATGTATCTTAATTATCTTGTTTGAGAAATATTATATTTTAAAATTAAAAAAAATACATTATACATGTAATTGTTCCAAAATAGCTTCTTTTTTGTGTGTGTGATACATAACACAAAGTTTATGTATCAAGTACATTTATATTGAACATGATAAACACTAATCAAAGATTCAACAACATTAGAGTTATGTATCAATACCTTAAATATGAACATGATAAATTGCATAAAACAAAGGCTATTGTAGTAGTGATGTATCGAATCAATGATGACATTAACAAATAATAATTTAAGAATCAAAATAAACGAGATACATTAAAAATATGTATCTTTGATAGTGATGGATGTGCAATGGCAGATCCAACTTTTTTTTTCTTTTTTTTTTTTTTGACAATTTTCAACTGTAGATACGTTAAAAGAAAATAAATATTCTTCAAGAAAAATTTTCAACGACGATATGATTAACTAAAATTGCAAAGGTTCAATAAGATTTCAATGGGGGCAGGGGGCGGAGGTAATTTATTTATTTTTTAAGATGAAAAAATTAAAAAAATAATAATAAAAGAAATCGGAAATTGAGTGATGGAAAGAAATCTACCTCTTGAATAATTTGAAATCATTAATTGGAAATAGAAAAGATTTTGAAATTCAAAAATAATTAATTGATGTAATATAGAGAGAATTTTGTGGCATGAAAAAAAGGAGAAAAATCATGGGTATGAGATTTCAAATTAATGTATCCGGAAAAAGGGATGATGTGAGGAAAAGAAGGGATTTTTGATATTTTTTCAAATGGTAGGAAAAATAAAAAAATATGGTAATAAATGGTGTGTAGCTAAGTAATTTTTCCTTGTATTCTTAACTTACTTGTTTGCCTTTTTACTTAACACACCCTGAATTTAAAGAACTTGGTTACACTCCTACCTAATAAGCTATAATTAACTAATATTCTATCAAATCAGTTTCACTTATTTATTTTCAAATTTAAGTTATATTTATTGACAATATACAATTATTTATATTTTTTGTTAAATTGACTTGCAATAGTTAATATGTTACTATTTATATCAAGTGTACGGTAGGTAATAATAATAACAAATGGGTTAAATTAAATTATATACATCATCATTATAATAAATTTCTACACCATTAGATCACATTTACACGATATAGATTATAAATTAATAGGCAAGGTATGTACACTGTTATTGTAAAAATAATTTACACAATCTGGTCAAATTTTACGTAAAATATTAAATAATTTGATTTACACATAAACATATTTGTTGGTAATAGAAATATTTTACTTTTCCATTCTTTTTTATTTGTTCAATATTAACTTAACATACTCTTAAAGCAATAATAAATAGAATGACAATTTTTTTAAAATCATTTTTTAAATATAATAAAATAAATATTATTAAAAATACATTAAACAGTGACTGTAATTAATAATAAAAATAAATCATAATAGAAATTATATCTTGATTTCCTAAACCAAACGACTAAAAGCATGGTTGGTGGAGTATGTTGTAATTTTCTAATGGAATCATTTCAGGGAAATTTCTAAGCATTGATTTTAAACCACCTTATGATGACAACAAGAAAGTACCAAGAAACGCCCGATATAATTATTTATATTTTATTACATTTATTTTCTTAAATTTATATTTTTTAAAATATATAATTGATTTTTTTAAAAGTTTCATTGTTATTATGTCATACAACTATATAAATTATTCTTATTTAAATATTAAAAATAAATAATTTTAATTATTCAGTGTTTAGATAGATATAATATTTCAATTATGATATGCATTTAGATTGTCACGACCCAAAATTGGACGTGATGTCACTCGTCTTATCCCACCAAGACAAGTCAGCCTAAAACTCAACCATTACAATAAAATGCGGAAATTTTATAATCAACTCAAAAATACCCCCAAAATCTGATTATCACGTCCACAAGCCTCTAAAGTATTACAATTGATTCAGAAGAAAAACACAAGTCTCAAATGACCTTGTTTTTAGAATAGAACAAGATCATAAATAAGGAGAAGAAGGTCCGCTAAGATGACAAGCAGCTACCTCACAAACCTCCACAAGAAGCCTTAGATAAGAAGAGAAGAGAAAGTATCACGAAGGTCTGGGCTAGTAATCTACAAAAATGTAGAAACAAGGTGTGAGCACCAAACCACACGGTACCCAACAAGTAAACTCCTAAACACAAGCTAAGGGAATAGAATACAGGTACTCCTTACCACTCCAACCGAACCTCTACAGCTACAACCTGCATAAAACCAGCCCAACCTAACAGTTTACAGTTTACATAACTCACAGCTCAACAACAACAGTTTAACAATTACATATTCTCAACAACAAACTCAATATTCATCAATCACAAGTTCCACAGAAAGTCACTCACAAGATCAGCATCACACAAGATCAAGTTCACCAATGATAAAGATGTGCAATGCAATGAAATGCAATGTCAAGTATAGTGATGCATGTCTGACCTAACATTACACACTTGATGTCTCTCAGTCCTGGACCCATGGGGGACATATATGTCCATGCATCCACCGCGCACTACTAAAAATCTGCCAAAAAACGACGGACAGAAAAGCGACGCCATTTGCCATACTGTCAGTTGCTTTTTAATAAAAATAATTATTTTTAAAATTATTTTACAAAAAGCGATGGACGGCATCTCTTTTTCCGTCGCTTTTTAAAAATTATATTGAACCAAAAAGCGGGTTTTCCTCCCATTTTTCCATCACTCTTTCTCTCTCTTCTCTCTTCTCTCCCTTCTCTCTAAAACCAAACTGTTACGCCGCTGCCACACGCTGCCGTCACCCTTCTCTCCTTGAGAATTAGTCCCGTCGCTGCCTTGTCCCGTCATCCTCACTGCCTCTTTTCCTTAGATTGTTAAGAATATGGTTTAATTTTAGTTTTTTTCAATTCTAATAATATTTGATCTGTTATAATTTAGTATATTGTTTTAGTTTGATGAATTGTGTTATTCAATTGTTAATTTGTAAATTTGATTATTGTTAGTTAGGTAGAGAATTAGGGATTTTTGATTTTAGGGTTTTCTTCTAAATTGGGTTTTTTTTAAAATATGATTGTGAATTGAGTACTAGAAGATAGAACTACCAAATAATTAGAAGTTAGAAGTTATAAAGTTAGAAGTTAGATTAGTTGCATTTTCCAACTTTGAAATTCTTGAATTTAGTATGTTTGACGGTTGAAGTTAGAAAAACATTCAAATGTATATGAAAGTTAGATTACTTTGAAGTTAGAAAAATATTGGATAGTAAATGAAAGTTGAAATTAGATTAGTTGAATTTTCTAACTTAGAAGTTCTTGAATTTAGTATGTTTGAAAGTTGAAGTTAGAAAAATTGGGGATTTTTAAATATGATTGTAAATTAAGTATTAGAAGTTAGAACTAACAAATAATTAGAAGCTAGCTAGAAGTTAGAGATTAGTTGAAATTTTTTCAATTTGTCTTTGTATTTGTGCTTATATGTATTATATTGTTGTTGAAAATTGGGGTTACTTGAGTTATATTCTTGAACTTGGAAATTCTTGAACTTAGAAATTCTACAAATTAGAGATGAACTTGAATTTTTGTAGGATTTTAGAACTTATTTGTAGGTTTTTTCAAGAATTATCCTTATCCTAAAAGATATGAATTTTTTAAAAATTTGGTATATACCAATTCATAAGTTCATAGTCACATTTTTACTATAAATGCCCAGTTATATATGATCTCCAAACAATGTACATTTGCTAACTTTATCCTAAAATTATTTACTTGTCATTACCAAAATTCCAGTTGACATATCTATACATTTTTCAAAAGTCATTGATGTTATCGTAAAAGATATTAGTATTTCTGAATATGGTATCATAATTAATAAGTCCACAAATACATTTTACTATAAATGCTCAATGCAATCTCTTTAATAACCACCATCAAGAAAAATATATTATTTTACATAGTTTATTACATCTCAAGCAAGGTTTCTACTTATTAACCTTATATTTTATAAGATTTTTTAATGTATGAGTGTATGCATGAGTGGTTTTCATGAGATTATTTACTATTTTAAACTAATTATTATTATAATTTTATTTTATGTGTAGTCTAAAATGAATACTTTCATCAACAACAACAACAACAAGTTACAACAAGAAGAAAGTAGGTGTTCATAATGGGAGCAATAGGAACGGGAAAATCTCTTCTCTCTGTTGACCTTGCCACCCATTTTCGAGGAGAAATAATCAACTCGGACAAAATGCAAGTGTATAAGGGACTTGAAATCATGACCAACAAGATCACACACGCTGAGAAACAAGGTGTACGACACTATTTGCTAGGTATACATATTTGAAAAAGACATTTTTTTGTGATTCCTTTATTTTAATGTGAATATTAATTGACAATTATTTTGTTTCACAATTGTTTAGGTGAAATTGAGCTAGATTCCAACTTCACGGCCGAAGATTTCTGTCTGAAGTCCATTGTCTACACAATTATTTTTTTTGAAGACTCAGTGTGTTCCAATTGTTGATGGAGGGTCAAATTCGTATATTAAAAAAATTGTGGAAGACCCTATATTCATGTTCAAATATAAGTATGACAGTTGCTTTATTTGGATTGATGTAGAGCAATCAGTCTTGAACCGTAGATTTGACACGAGGGTTGAAGAAATGGTCAATGCAGGTAGCTTTTGTAGTTAATTTATATATGAATCAAAATATAATAATGACTCTAACTAAAACTTTTCTTATATAGTTTTCTTAATAATACTTTTGGTTTTCAAATATATGTTCAACTAAATAAAACTATTCTTAAATATATGTTGCATGCAGGGATGGTGGATGAGGTGCGGCAAATTTTCATTCCAGATGCAGATTACACCAAAGAAATCCAACGGTCCATTGGTGTCCCGGAAATGACAAGAGAAAGACTTCTCATAAATGATGATCACAATATTAGTATTGAGTGTACATAAACTATCATTATCTCTATCTTGTGTTATTTTTTTCTCTTTTGTCACTTTAATTTTTGACCTATTTTGTACAGTTTGTATCGAACTACAGATATATATATACTATTCTTGTCTGTAAAATCATTGTTATTTATAGAGTAAATATTTAAGCTTTATAAAAATATTTATTTTAAGGTCCGATCCAAGCCCAAGTGCCAAGTCCAAGTCCAAGTCTTTGATATTTAATATATATTAATATAAATACGTACTTACATAATTACATGAGATCATTCTTAATGTCAAGGTAATAGAGTGAAAAAATAAATGACTATAAATGTTTGGGAAGATTCTAACCTTAAAGAATTTTGAAGAATAACATTCTTAACTCCAAATTTAAAATTGTTACATAGACAAAGAAGAGAAAATAATAAATTTGCAATCTATTGGTAAGGATCATTTAAAGAAATATATTCTACCTAATTAAATCACTATGATGGAATCTTCATTCAATAAAACATTTATCTATTATTACATGCTGCATAAGTAAATATAAATAATTGTAATTGAAATAGTTATCGATAATTGTTCCTTCCCTTCTAATTGAATTAGACTTACATATGACGTGTTGTTAAATAGTGTATGAATTGACGCATTATCACTTGAATGTATTCTGTCACGACCCAAAAATAGACGTGATGGCACTCATCTTTCTCCACCAAGACAAGTCAGCCTAAAACTCAACCATTACAATAAAATGCGGAAATTTTATAATCAACTCAAAAATACCCCCAAAATCTGGTTATCATGTGTACAAGCCTCTAATGTGTTATAATAAAATTGAAAGAAAATACAAGTTTAAAATGACATTGTTTCTAGAATAGAACAAGATTATAATTAAGGAGAAAGAAGGTCTGCTGAAATGACAAGCAACTACCTCACATACCTTCACAAGAAGCCTCAGACAAAGAGTAGAGAAAATATCACAAATGTCCGGGCTACTAAGCTACAAAAAAAATGTAGTAGCAAGGGGTGAGTACCAAACCACACGGTACTCAGCAAATAAACCTCTAAACACGAGCTAAGAGGATAGAATACGAGTACTCCTTACACCCCAACCGAACCTTCACAACTACAATCTGTATAAAACCAGCCCAACCTAACAGTTCACAATTTACAAGCACATATCTCAACAACAACATTCTAACAATCATATATTCTCAACAACAAGCTCAATATTCATCAATTACAACCTCCACAACTACAACCTGCTTAAAATCAGCCCAACATAACAGTTCACAGTTTACAAAGCACATAGCTCAACACAACATTCTAACAATTTCATATCCTCAACAACAACAACAGTTTCATATCCTCAACAACACTTTAACAAATGCATATCTTCAACAACAAGCTCAATATTCATCAGTCACAAGTTCCACTGAAAGGCACTCACAAGATCAGCAACACACAAGATCAAGTTCACCAATAATAAAGAAGTGCAATGCAATGAAATGCAATGTCAAGTATAGTGATGCATGTCTGACCTAATGATACACACTCGCTGTATCTCAATCCGGGACCCATGAGGGACATATCTGTCCATGCATCCATCGCGGCGCACGATATGACCCTCGATAATAGTAACCATCATGGCGCGCGATACGTCCCTCGAAATATAGTATCCATCGCGGTACGCGATACGTCCTTCGAAATATAGTATCCATCGCGGCGCGCGATACGTCCCTTGAAATGGTACATCCTCTTACCACATAATACTTATCACAACCATGTCTCAGAACCAATGCAAATGACATGTTCACACAAATAATGAGGAGATGGCCATTTCCATAACAATACACAATTCACAACAATACAACCGCGATACAACATCAACAATGATTCAACAAGCCTTTCAACCCAGTCTTAAACATCACACATCAACAATTAAACACACTGCATTTTATTACCCCTTTTTCATCATTAGAAAGTAATCAATGTGTATAAGTCAACCCATCACCAACTCTCATTACCCCCAAACACATATCACAAGGAAATACATGAATTCCATACATTTAACAAGGGTTTAGAAATTCACTTGCCTCAAATAGTCGAACAATCACTCCTGGTCTTGAGCCTTCCCCTTTCGTTGGGCTCCAAATCAATACAATCTATCCAAACAAATTACCACAATAAGATTTTGAAACTAACAACACTCACATTACTATGTGTTTAGCCTTGAACCAAAATTCACCCAAATTTATAATCAAGTTCGTAAATCTTGATGTCAATTAACATTTCAACTATCATACTTTCCAAATTTCAAGCGTAGGGTTAAAATTCCAATTTCTCCAAATATCATAAGAAAATTATTAAGAACTAGTGAAACAATAACACGTCAACTTACTATAGTCAACAATACCCAGATTCCATGCACCCTAAAATATTACCAAATAATTAAACACCCAGACCCAATTCCAACTTTAACGTATAGTTACTGGTCATAATTGCTTGTTCCAAATTTTTCCAATCAAACTTTTCGCAACATCACTCAATTTATATATATGCATAATCACTCCCTATCATTACAATTTCATGACCTTCCTCCCTTTTAAAAAAATAATAGTTTTCATAACTACAATGACAACTTTCTCACTTTTTAATTCTCTTTCAATTTCAATTATAATATAATAATGATAACAAGGATACTACCCATCACATCTAATGATTCATTAATTCAAACTTCTACATATAATTAAAGTTACTGGAATGAAATTGAG
This sequence comes from Solanum tuberosum, assembly GCF_000226075.1. Lineage (NCBI taxonomy): Eukaryota > Viridiplantae > Streptophyta > Magnoliopsida > Solanales > Solanaceae > Solanum > Solanum tuberosum. Next base: position 10,569 of record NW_006240082.1, read on the forward strand.
AAACATTCACCTGAAGCCGCCATCAACTTTCTCTGCTAATAGTGTTGCGGTCGATTTTCAGTTTATGACTCAACCTAGGAACCTTAATTATTATTAATTATATTTTACATATGGGTCAAATAGTAGAAGGTCTTAAATAAATTATCACTTTAGCCTACTAACTATCAATTAAGTCAATTATTTATAATTACCCATCAACTAATTAACTAAAGTTAAACGAATAGTTCAGAATTTCCAAAAAAAAAATTTCGGATCATTACATTATCAACCACTAAAAACCGTGTTCGTCCTCGAACATAAGGATGGAGAAGGAAGAATAACCGACTTACCAAAAGTTTTAGTTATGACCTACCTGTCACTGTTTATCTCTCCAAGTGAGCTTCTCCTTAAGACAATTCCATCAAGATCAACTACTAAGAACTGAACTTTCGAATCAAACTTTGGAAGATCTATAAATTAGGAGTGATTATCAAGCCACATGCTAACCCATGAACTCAATCTAAACTGAAACTCATTGGACCTTAACACAACCATCATGACGAATCTTTTCTCACATAAACAAGATAACCTTCTTAATCAATACAGATTACAACCAGAAGTGAGCCTGAATCAACCACCAGACACTCATAATGCACATACCATCACATATCTTATCACGATTCCCTTTTCACAACACAATCTTTTCACAAGTTTAAGTTATAAAAATCTGATCTTTAGACATCGGGTACCCATCAAGGGAGAATCAAACATATTTAATCCAAAGAAGAACAAGATCAAGTAAGCACCCAACATGTGGTATATTCTAGAATGCAGAACCTTTAACAAAACTGTCGGATAACTGTAACTATTCACAAAAGCTCTTCTATAAATTCTCATAAGCAAGGTTGTGCATATAGAAACAATGGTATACTTCTACTTTTCCAAACAACACCAAATATGGCACAACCGAAGTGAACAAGTCTAACCAAGGATGCCACCCTACCAAGAGGACACTCACAGGATCGGTACACTCGATCCACCTCTAGGAATTAACCCATAGATATGAAAACACATATGGGTAAAGGTAACAAATCACACTCCAAACCATATTCAAAATGAAGTAGATGGTCATATAAGAATATACAGAATCAAAGTCGAATAACACTAGATACTTCTTCCACTGTGCCCATATCAAACATTATCATCCATCTAACTCCATCTCCTTAATTTTTTTAGCCACCCACAATCAATTAGTCTTGTCTTCATTACAATTGTAAACATTACTCGATTCATTGAATCCCAGATGATCTTCACGATACTCCATTAAAGTCAACACCCCTAATACTAATAATTCATCATAACCACACTGATCATTTACCTTATTCTCAAACTGTTAGTATCAAAGTATTTTAACAAACACATTATCACCTCCAAAAATTTCAAACTATGGCGTTCTATCTTTCCCACACTAGGCTGATAGCACTAATTTCAAATTTGATAGTACCTTTCCATCGAGATAAAACTATTAAATCACACCCAAATTCAACTCCACACAATCTTTCACATACCAAGTTTCAATTACCATTCAACCTATCATATACCTCATGTTAAAGCTTAGAGAAATTCTTGGTCACTCTAATAAATCGGTATACTATAAGCTCATAACCTCTACTCACTATCAAATGCCTATATAGCACATCATAATTGTTTGTATCGTCTCATCAACAAAGTAGTTTCAATCCCCTCGAGTTCTCGTTAATCATATAAAACTTTAGGTCCACACCATTTAATATCCATAAGTTACCTATCATATTTTGAACAATCTAGCTCGACATAACTACATAGAATCTTCCACATATCATTGTTTGTAACCCAAACCAAAACTCCATCTTTATAAAAGTCGATGATAAAATCCTAGTAAGTTTATACCGAACCAATTCACATCCATAGTCATATGAGAACTTACGTATGACAATTCTTACATCCTTCAACTCTGAACCAAGAGTCTACATGAGAGGCCTTATTCCTACACATCTCTAAAATTCTTTCTACCACACAAATTTTAAATACCTTGAACTCTTCAATACACCAGACGCTTTTTCCTTTCGCTGACTTGCTTACCAATCTTATCTTTTGACCAACCACCTATGAATTTTACCTTATATTTTTATACAAAAATTTTAAGTGAAGTACTTTCTTTTGCCCTTTAAAATTTAAAAGTAACAACTCTACGACCCAAACCCTGCACATGTTCTTCCAAATTTTAAATACCCGATGCGATCGATCAATTCTTACCTTACTAATTCATACCTTGACAAACCACTTTACCACAAACGTAGGCTTGCAATGAAAAACTTGAATTCTGATTCCAACTGTGCCAGCTATCAAACTCAAAAGCACAAAGCACTTATTACCACACTCAAATCGAACGCCTATAGACTTCTTTCTCAAATCTAATCCAATCGTTCTAACCAATTTGATTAACCCATGACACTATTACCGTGACCAGAGCTAAATGAATGAAACCACGTGTCTTTGAACCTAATTCTCAACCCCTCTAAAGATACATCATTGGCCATTACAATTAGAGTAAATATCATTACTCTCTCCTCCTATAACATTCTATGCAACAATGTTACTCACCAAATAATAGCAAACTATAACATTAGATACTTGCAAGTTGTCATTACCATACAAAAGTCCAGTTAACCAACAATCTATATCATATAGTTCATCCCAATCACAATCTATCACGAACTTTTATTACCATTATGCTCAGTTAGCCCTTGACATCACCACAAAGTCAACTTTGTCATCGACATGACATCTCAAAACCAACTATACCAATCAAATTCAAAAGACTAACACAATTTTATACCTACTTTCTTACTAAAATTCTCAATTACGTTCACAAAAGTATACTCGTTGAGACTTCCTTTACTTATAAGCTTGTCATCCTAATGTCGATCCACTTCCATTGAGCTTACGGTGAAATCAGCACTCATTTGAAATCCTCAAGATACATTTCACAACCTAAACACATCAATATCATACCAAAGATCCACTACTAAGAGTTTTCTTATAAATAATAATTAACACATCCATCCGTACTAACAAGCTAGTTGGTTCTCAAATATGAATCCAACACCAAATCTTATTATATGAGCATGTGATACCGTAGATAACTCCTTAAGTAGTTAGTATTTGCACTTAACAATCGACGTATCCGTTTTTATATACCACTAGTATCACACCGCAAAAGAAAAAGATTATTAGATCCTCCACTAGAACATATCACACCTACCGAGAAGATCATATCCAAATAGGTCACACATTTCTATCCATTGAATAACTGCAAAACATTATCAAATTCGTTCAATCTCTAATTGAAAGCGATATGCATTCAAATACTAACCTTACACAATCCATTCAAATTGTTGAACATACTAAATCTAACCACTCATCCTTTTTGTAAGTTTATTACTTCCATCTTAACATCAGATCTAACATTCAAACCATACACGACATCAACTACTCACATGAGGAACCACACACGAATCATCACTGTAAGTGAGAGAGAATGGAATGGAGCGATAAAAATAAAATCGGACCAAGTACGCACGATAAAGATTCAAGAAGTGAAGACTTTTCTTAAAAGTCACTATTGCCTCTCAAAGATAAGTACAGACGTCTCCGTACCGATCCTCAAGACTCTACTTAGACTCGACTTGTATACACGTGAGACCTATGAACCTAGGGCTCTGATACCATTTTGTCACGACCCAAAAATAGACGTGATGGCACTCGTCTTATCCCACCAAGACAAGTCAGCCTAAAACTCAACCATTACAATAAAATGCAGAAATTTTATAATCAACTCAAAAATACCCCCAAAATCTGGTTGTCACGTGTATAAGCCTCTAATGTGTTATAACTAAATTGAGAGAAAATACAAGGTTCAAATGACATTATTTCTAGAATAGAACAAGATCATAATTAAGGAGAAAGAAGGTCTGCTGAAATAACAAGCAACTACCTCACAAACCTCCACAAGAAGCCTCAGACAAGGAGAAGAGAAAATATTACAAAGGTTTGGGCAAGTAACCTACAATAAAAATGTACTAGCAAGTGGTGAGTACCAAACCACATGGTACTCAGCAAGTAAACCTCTAGACACGAGCTAAGGGGATAGGCTACGAGTACTCCTTACACCCCAACCGAACCTTCACAACTACAATCTGTATAAAACCAGCCCAACCTAACAGTTCATAATTTACAAGCACATATCTCAACAACAACATTCTAACAATCATATATTCTCAACAACAAGCTCAATATTCATCAATTACAACCTCCATAACTACAACCTGCTTAAAATCAGCCCAACATAACAGTTCACAGTTTACAAAGCACATAGCTCAACACAACACTCTAACAATTTCATATCCTAAGCAACAACAACAATTTCATATTCTCAACAACACTCTAACAATTACTATCTTCAACAACAAGCTCATTATTCATCAGTCACAAGTTCCACGGAAAGGCACTCCCAAGATCAGCAACACACAAGATCAAGTTCACCAATAATAAATAAGTGCAATGCAATGAAATGCAATGTCAAGTATAGTGATGCATGTCTGACCTAATGATACATACCCGCTGTCTCTCAGTCCGGAACCCATGAGGAACATATCTGTGCATGCATCCATCGCGGCGAGCGATACGACCCTCTATAATAGTAACCATCTCGGCGCGCGATACGTCCCTCGAAATATAGTATCCATCGCGGCGCGCGATACGTCCTTCGAAATATAGTATCCATCGCGGCGTGTGGTACGTCCCTCGAAATGGTACATCCTCTTATCACATAACACTTATCACAACCATGTCTCATCACCAATGCAGATGACATGTTCACACAAATAATGAGGAGATGACCATTTCCATAACAATACACAATTCACAACAATACAATCGTGATACAACATCAACAATGATTCAACAAGCCTTTCAACCCAGTCTTAAACATCACACATCTACAATTATACACATTGCATTTTATTACCCCTTTTTCATCATTAGTAAGTAATCAATATGTACAAGTCAACCCATCACTAAGTCTCATTACCCCCAAACACATATCACAAGGAAATACACGAATTCCATACACTTAACAAGGGTTTAGAAATCCACTTGCCTCAAATAGTCGAACAATCATTCCATGAGTTGAGCCTTCCCCTTTCGTTGGGCTCCAAATCAACACAATTTATCCAAACAAATTACCATAATAAGATTTTGAAACTAACAACACTCACATTACTATGTGTTTAGCCTTGAACCAAAATTCACCCAAATTTATAATCAAGTTCGTAAATCTTGATTTCAATTAACATTTCAAATATCATACTTTCCAAATTTCAAGCGTAGGGTTAAATTCCAATTTCTCCAAATATCATAAGAAAATTATTAAGAACTAGTGAAACAATAACACGTCAACCTACTATAGTCAACAATACCCAGATTCCATGCACCCTAAAATATTCAAAATAATTAAAACACCCAGGACCCAATTCCAACATTAACGTATTGTAACTGGTCATAATTGCTTGTTCCAAATTTTTACAATCAAAATTTTCACAACATCACTCAATTTATATATATGCATAATCACTCCCTATCATTACAATTTCATGACCTTCCTGCCTTTTTAAAAATAATAGTTTTCATGTCTACAATGACAACTTTCTCACTTTTTAATTCTCTTTCAATTTCAATTATAATATAATAATGATAACAAGTAAACTACCCATCACATCTAATGATTCATTAATTCAAACTTCTATATATAATTAAAGTTACTGGAAAGAAATTGAGAAACATTCACCTTAAGCCGCCGTCAACTTTCTCTGCTAATAGTGTCGCGGTCGTTTTTGAGTTTATGACTCAACCTAGGAACCTTAATTATTATTAATTATGTTTTACATATGTGCCAAATAGTAGAAGGTCTTAAATAAATTTTCACTTTATCCCACTAACTATCAATTAAGTCAATTATTTATAATTATCCATCAACTAATTAACTAAAGTTAAACGAATAGTTTAGAATTTCCAAAAATAATTTTCCGAGTCATTACATTATCCACCACTAAAAATTATGTTCATCCTCGAACATAAGGATGAAGAAGGAAGAATAACCGACTTACCAATAGTTTTAGTTATGACGTACCTGTCAGTGTTTATCTCACCAAGTGAGTTTCTCCTTATGACAATTCCATCAAGATCAACTACTAAGAACTGAACTTTCGAATTAAAATTTGGAAGATCTATAGATTAGGAGTGATTATCAAGCCACATACTAACCCATGAACTTAATCTAAACTGAAACTCATTGGACCTTAACACAACCATCATGAAGAATCTTTTCTCACATAAACAAGATAACCTTCTTAATCAATACTGATTACAGCTAGAAGTGAGCCTGAATCAACCACCAGACACTTATAATGCACATACCATCACATATCTTATCACGATTCCCTTTTCACAACACAATCTTTTTACAGGATTAGGTTATAAAAATCTAATCTTTAAACTTTGGGTACCCCTCAAGGTAGAATCAAACATATATAATCTAAAGAAGAACAAGATCAACTAAGTACCCAACAAGTGGTACATTCTAGAATGCAGAGCCATTAACAACACTATCGGATAACTGTAACTATTCACAAAAGCTCTTCTATAAGTTCTCATAAGCAAGGTCCTGCATATAGAAACAATGGTATACTTCTACTTTTCGAAAAAACACCAAATATGCCACGACCGAAGTGAACAAGTCTAACCAAGGATGCCACCCTACCAAGAGGACAATCACAGGATCGGTACACCTGATCCACCACTAGGAATTCACCCATAGATATGAAAACACGTGTGGGTATATGTAACAAATCACACAACAAACCGTATCCAAAACGAAATAGATGATCATATAAGAATATACAGAATCAAAGTCGAATAACACTAGATACTTCTTCCAAAGTGCCCATATCAAACATTTTCATCCATCTAACTCCATCTCCTTAATTTTTTAGCCACCCACAATCAATTAGTCTTGTCTTCATTACAATTGTAAACATTACTCGATTCATTGAATCCTAGATGATCTTCACAATACTCCATTAAAGTCAACACTCCTAATACTAACAATTCATCATAACCACACTGATCATTTACCTTATTCTCAAATCGTTACTAGTATCAAAGTCTTTTAACAAACACATTATCACCTTCAAAAATATCAAACTAAGGCTCTCTCTCTTTCCAAATAAGCATTTAATGATAAATACGAGTCCCACACAAGGCAGATAGCACTAATTTCAAATTTGATAGTACCTTTCCATCGAGATAAAACTATGAAATCACACCCAAATTCAACTCCACACAATCTTTCACATACCGAGTTTCAATTACCATTCAACCTATCATATACCTCATGTTAAAGCTTAGAGAAATTCTTGATCACTCTAATAATTCGGTATACTATAAGCTCATAACCTCTACTCACTATCAAATGCCTATGTAGCACATCATAAATGTTTGTATCATCCCATCAACAAAGTAATTTCAATCCCCTCGAATTCTCATTAATCATATAAAACTTTAGGTCCACAACATTCAATATCCATAAGTTACCTATCATATTTTGAACAATCTAGCTCGACATAACCACATAGAATCTTCCACATATCATTGCTTGTAACCCAAACCAAAACTCCATCTTTATAAAAGTCGATGATAAAATCCTAGTAAGTTTATACCGAACCAATTCACATCCATAGTCATATGAGAACTTACGTATGACAATTCTTACATCCTTCAACTCTGAACCAAGAGTCTACATGAGAGGCCTTATTCCTACACATCTCTTAAATTCTTTCTGTCACACAAATTTTAAATACCTTGAACTCTTCAATACCCCAGAGTCTTTTTCCTTTCGCTGACTTGCTTACCAATCTTATCTTTTGAACAACCACCTATGATATTTTACCTTATATTTTGAACCAAAATTTTAAGTGAAGTACTTTCTTAGGCCCTTTAACAATTAAAAGTAACAACTCTAAGACCCAAACCCTATACATGTTCTTCCAAATGTTCAATACCCGATGCGATCGATCAATTCATACCTTGACAAACCACACTACCACGAACGTAGGCTTGCAATGAAAATCATGAATTCTTATTCCAACTATGCCAACTATAAAACTCAAAAACACAAAGCTCTTATTACCACACTCAAATCGAACGCCTATAGACTTCTTTCTCAAATCTAATCCAATCGTTCAAACTAATCTGATTAACCCATGACACTATTACCGTGACCAGAGCAAAATGAATGAAACCACGTTTCTCTGAACCTAATTCTCAACCCCTCTAAAGATACATCATTGGCCATTACAATTAGAGAAAATATCATTGCTCTCTCCTCCTATAACTTTCTATGCTAAAATGTTACTCACCAAATAATAGCAAACTACAACATTAGATACTCGCAAGTTGTCATACCATACAAAAGTTCAGTTAACCAACAATATTTATCATATAGTTCACCCCAATCACAATCCATCACGAACTTTTATTACCATTATGCTCAGTTAGCCCTTGAAATCACCACAAAGTCAACTTTGTCATCGACATGACATCTCAAAACCAACTATACCAATCAAATTCAAAAGACTAACGCAATTTTATAAGCACTTTCTTTTTAAAATTCTCAATTACGTTCACACAAGTATACTCGTTCAGACTTCCTTTACTTATAAGTTTGTCATCCTAATGTCGATCCACTTCCTTCGAGCTTACGGTGAAATCAGCAATCATTTGAAATCCTCAAGATACATTTCACAACCTAAACACATCAATATCTTACCAAAGATCCACCACTAAAAGTTTTCTTATAAATAATACTTACAACATCCATCGGTACTTATAAGCTAGTTGGTTTCTCAAATATGAATCAAAAACCAAATCTTGTTATATGAGCATGTGATACAATAGATAAGTCCTTAAGTAATTAGTATTTGGACTTAACAATCGACGTATCAGTTTTTATATACCACTAGTATCACACCACAAAATAAAATGATTATTAGATCCACCACTAGAACATACCACACCTACTGAGAAGATCATATCCAAATAGGTCACACTTTTCTATCCATTGAATAACTGCAAAGCCTTATCAAATTCGTTTAATCTCTAAAAGAAGTTGTTGACGAAGCATGGAGGAATACTGTTTTGCAACCATGCCTAGATATTGTGGAAAGATTTCTCAAAAATGATGATCACAATATTAGTATTGAGTGTACATAAACTATCATTATCTCTATATTGTGTTATTTTTTCTCTTGGTCACTTTAATTTTTGACCTATTTTGTACAGTTTGTATCGAACTACAGATATATATACTATTCTTGTCTGTAAAATCATTGTTATTTATAGAGTAAATATTTAAGCTTTATAAAAATATTTATTTTTAGGTTCAATCCAAGCCCAAGTACCAAGTGCAAGTCCAAGTCCAAGTCCAAGTCTTTGA
>NW_006240083.1:0-17599 GCF_000226075.1 Solanum tuberosum
CCTCAAAAGCTCAAACTTGAAGTTTCTTCAGCTATAACCTCGGTTGAAGAAGAGAACCTCCAGCAGTTTGAAAACATCAAGTTTTTTTTTCAGATTTCACAAGAAACCCTTCAGGCCTCTATTTCCTTGGATTTCACAAGAGGTTTGACAGAGAAATGTGTTTAGATTTGAAGAAAAAAATGGGTTTAACTTTGCCCTAAAATGACAGACATGAAGGACTTACCATAAGATTCATACCACTGCAAAACTCCACAAGCTTGCCCTAAATGGATGAAAAATTAGGTCAAAGAGGAGAAGAGTGACAACGTTTTTTGTTCTACTTGTTGAAGAGATGAGAAATGGATTAAGAAAATGTGTGCCTTGAGAAAATGTTTTCCTTGTTTGTATCGATATCTAATAGAGAGAAAAATAAATTATATTTAAGAAATTAATTAAAAATAAAGTAGAATGAATTTTTTTTGGCGGATTTAGCCAAAATAAGAGAGGGAAACTATGGATGGATTTAATAACCGTTCCAATAGAAAATATTTCGTGTTAAATGTTGCCATAGATACCTTTATGGCAACGGTTCTACTAACTGTTGCAATATGTAAGTCTATTGCAACGGTTTTCACATAGTGGCAACAAATTTATTACTTAGTTGTATCAAAAACACCCAAATCTTTTGGCAACGGTGCACACTGTTGCAATAGACACTCTATAGTAACGGTTTCTTAAGCGTTGCTAAAAAATCTGTTTCCATAGGCCTAATTTCTAGTAGTGGGTGTTTACTTACTATGTACATTGTGGTCATGGCCTTGAAGGCATAGTGTGAGGAATTGAAGTATTTTCATGATATTGTATATATGAATGTGATGTGAAGTATATGCATGTGAATTCAATGAAGTTAAGGTGGTCATGTCTTGAAGCTATTTGTGTTGTTATTGAAAGGCTAATCCTCAATTTGACACTCATGTATGATAGTTATAGAATGTATAGGGATTTATTCTATATGATGTATATCTTGAATTGGTAGGCTTTAAGCATCCTTTTCTTGTATAAATAAAAGTAAGGTGATTGATGTATGTCTTGAATTGGTAGGGTTTATGCATCCTTTTCTTAAATGAATGAATAGTATAGTTGATTGTTGAACCTTGAGTTGGTAGGCCTAGGCACCCTCTCTTGTGTATTGAATGTATGTTGGCTTGAATGAATATGAATCGATAGGCTATGGCATTCCTTTCATATATGAGTGATGAATGTGTCTTGACTTGATGGCTATGAATTGATAGGCTTTAGGCATTCTTTAAATGTAATGAAGACTCTAGAATCGATAGGCTAGTGGTATTCCTTTCTTAATGAGTCAATGTACCATGAATCGATAGGCTAGTGTCATTCCTTTCATGAGTATAAGAATGAAATGAGGGGCCATGAATCGATAGGCTAGTGACATTCTTTTCATGAGGACCCTAGAGCTATCCTTGAATGTACCATGGATCGATAGGCCTATATCATTCCTTCCTTGGTAATGATGTATCATGGGTCGATAGGCCTATGGCATTCCTCCCTAATACACTAATGTAATGTGAATGAATTAATCTATGGAAATGTAGGCTAAGCACCGAGAGGATATGGTTAGATGGAAACTCTTCCAATGTTAGGTTAGAGTTCCAAGGAACATCTTCCTATCCCATAACTATGTGCCTACATAGGATATTAGCCAGCGGATTTCATCCAAGCTAAGGATTCATCTGAGCGAATGTTACCGTTTTACCTTAGGCAAGTGGAACACCTCTTTACGGTGTGGGGCTTTATGACAACGGATTCCATGTCTAGCTTGCATGGTCTATGTCAGTTAAACGCTTATTCCCATCATGTGAGATGTGTATTATGGTTTCTTGAGAGGTTCTATGAAGTGTAGGTGGTAGTATGGGATGTCATCTATGCATTGCACTAGTAGGCTTTGATAGGATCTTAGTGAGTTCTCTAAGTCTTAATGACAAAATGTATGAAAGTCCTCTAAATGCATGAATGTGTCCTAAATGAACCTAATGAAGAATGTTGGATTAAATGCTTAAATGCAAAGATGCATGCTATACTTGGATTGTATTATGAGTTACTTCCTTGTCATGTCTATTGTATATGATTGTGCATTGTCTAGGGTGACTTCAAAGGAGTACTTAGTGTGAGTAGTAGTATGGAATGCTACTTGCACATTGCACAAGTATGACTTAGTGTTATCTTAGATGTTGGTCTTAATGTGATGATGTTATTGATGTATTGTTTATGTTTCTTAAATGCTTTATTGTGTAAAGGTGGAAAGGATGAATGGTAAGTTCACTTTTGGTGACCTTAAGGTGGTGCCTTAGTGTGTGTGGTGGTATGGGACGCTACCCATACATTGTACAAGGTATAGATTGAGGGTTACTTGAGGTGGAGGCTCAAGGTGAAGGTAAAGGGTTATATGCTATTGTGTCTATATGTGAATTATGTGACTTTGTATGTTGGTCGTGACTTCCATTATGCCTCTTGTATCAATGTTCATGATGTTTTACAAAAATGGCATAAAAGCATAGCTTTCAATTCAAATGTCCTTTTCAAGCATGTTTTTGCATGGTCATCATACTTGGTACATCTAATGTGCTAACCCCATTCTTCCCCTTTTCTTACTAAAGTGTAGGGTTTGGAGATGTTGGTGTTCTATGCTTGAAGGTTAGGTTTCTAAGGTGCTTGAAGATGAAGATTTGGTGAGTCCTCATAGTTTCGAGGCCAAAACTCATTGTATTCCTTTTTTGTCTTGTAGTTTATGTTAAAGCTTTTATATGGGCTAAGTTCTCAATGTTGTATTCAAAGTATTAGATGGTTTGGGACATAGTATATAAAGTCTAGAAGTCTTCCGCTTGCTTTTAATGAAAGATGTTTTCGATTGTAAAGAAAGTTTTTAATTCTTCTCTATTTTTCCTATGTTCTTAATCTCAAGAATGCTATGAGGCTTGTATTAGACCCCTTCGGGGTCGAGTACGCCGTGTTATAACTAGGGGGTGCTCTCGGGTCGTGACATGTAGTCCACTTGTGAGACTAGTTATTAAATTACAAGCTCAAATGAATTGATTTAAACAACGAAAAGACCCAAGAAGTACTTCAACTATTTGGCTACCAATGAGGATAAAGTGGGTAGTAGGGATTGTGAAGAGGGCTGATGGGTTGATGTTTGGGCTGCTGCATTTGGGCCCTTGTTTTTAGCGGTTCTTTTGCAGATTTGGGTTATTATTTAACTACCTAAAAATACCATTTTTCTTTTAGATTGTTTAGGGTTTTATCACCCTCCCCCCCCCCCCCCTCCCCAAAGTCCCATATAAGCCATAAGCCGCCGGAGCCCCCCTTTCTCTCTCTCTCTTCCTCCTTTCCTTCCATTTTCAAAAAATCTCCATTGTTCTTTAGCTATGTATAGAGGTTTTCACTCTTTATTCGTTAAATGGCTATGTCAATCACGTGAAGACTGTCGAGTACATCCAAAAATTCCAACGTTTGAGCTTTAATGGTTATCTTTGACCAATTTCAAAATAGGAAATTAAAATTCCTGCTCAATAATTCAAGAACTCTTATTTCAACTATAAATGCTTACTTCCAAGTTCGTTTTCAGAGGTTTTTGAGCTACTCTTTTACACTTACAAATTTGGCTGCCACTCAGCCTTTGTTACCGAGTTTTTGAATAACATCTCCTCTTCAAATCTCAAAAACATTGGCAGAGCTTTTCTTTTGATTAATTATGTTGTTTTGTTTGTGAGTAAAGTCAGATTTCAATAGATCTGAAACCTCGCCATGGTTCACTGACATACAAAAGGTCAATGTCAATATTCTGTTCTTTTTTCAATACGTAGTCTTTTTTTACGTATTTGTGTGGTTTATTAAATATACTCATGTTATGCAAGTTGATGAATTATGCATTTAAACTTATAGCATATTATAAATCTTTTTCTTTATCAGAAGTTACATTCTATCTGCAGCTAATCATTTTTGTATATAAAAATTATGTATTTCTTTGGTTTAATGTCATCTGTGTATCTAACTTGAATGGTTTTACGGCTTAGTTAAGATTACTCTCTCAATAAGAATTTTATATTAACTAGAAACAAACATTAATTTAAATATAATAAAGCGTGATTTTTTTTAATCTTCTTTAAAATCAAGATGTATGTTTGTACTAGCATGAATGATCCTTTAATCAGAAAAATAAAAAAAGAATGACTCACCGTGTTCAATTTCCTTTAATTTATAGTTTCATGTACGAAGTCATTTATATATAGCTCAAAGCTACTGCCCATTTGTTTTAAAAAATCAAAACTATACTTTACTTCATTTTGATATGGTTTGGAATTGTTGCTCCATGTTAATTCATATTGTTTGATTTGAGTATATCATATTTTTATATTTTGCTTTGGTTTGCATTCACTTTTTTACAAAATCGAGTTTGTCGAATTTTTTTCTTTATTTTATTTCTACATGTACACTTTGGGACAAAAATAAAGTCTTGATTCAAGAATTTTGCAAAAAAGTCGAGTCTCATAGATTCGACACTATAATCAAATCCGCACATGGAGTCACCATGACATTTTAGACAATACGAAATAGCAAGTAAAACAAACGGTACTCACCTGATATTAAGAATAAATCATTGTAGTCGGGTAGGTTTTCATTTTTTTTAAATATAAAAGGAATCAACGTTCCGTTTTAAAACAAAGTTTTTACACACTTACCTTCATGAAAAGCCTTCAGACCAGACCAAAGTCATTTTTTTAAACACTTGATGATTTTGTTCAATTGAAAACAAATGGCTGCAACTATTTTTTAAAAATATTTCATGTATAATATAGGTTTTTAAAATTAATTAGGTCCGTTCTTAAAATTTGGAAAGATTATTACTTTATTATGTTTGGGTTTCAATCTTCAAGTGTATAATATTTTTAAGTCTAGAGTAAGCTTATTGCAGTTTTCTCATCTTTCTAAGACTAAATTTGTATCTTATTACACATTATTGTATTTTTGGTCAAGACGTGTAAACAATTCACCTTTTTAGTAAATGTTTTGGTACTTCAATAGACATGGCTTCAATCAATTTTAGTTCAATGCTAATAAAGGATGGTTTGACTTATTATTTCATTATTTTATAAACTTAACTACTTGAAAATTAGTTTCTGCATTTAACTGTCCGAATGAGGGCTTTCATTAACTTATATTAGAAGTATTCATATATATACTATTTATCTACTTGGTGAATTTTTGAAGCCTAAATAATTTCTTTATATGGTACTTCTCTTAAAATACTAGTAATGTCTTCTTAAGTTATATTTTCATTTTCACTTATGTCATATTTTTAATCAAATCATACATTTTTGTCAACCTATGTTTTGTTGGTAACAATTTTTAATAGATCTTAAATGATGCTTAATCTCGTTCCTTTAGGATAACGTGAACCCTTATTTAGAATCACATAAGTTAAGTAGATCATTAATTGAAATTAATTTTAGCATTACTTAACTAAATATTTAAGTGTCCTAATTTACCTAAACAATAATTAGGTGGTGACTCCCTAAGTCAAATAATTTAGGAATCATCGGTTGTACACTATTTGACATGAGTTAAAATGGGGTATGAAAACAAACTCATCCCGAACACCTCGAGATCCAAACAAAATATCACTCTAGAACAAACTCGGTATTTCAGAGCTAACCACACTAATGAAATTCTCATCCGAGCGTTTTTACCAAGAATATTGACCGAAGTCAAACATGGGCCAAAACTTTAAAAATTAAATTCCCAATGACACAAACTCAATCCGAGGGCCTCAGAACCAGAACCAACCATTCTGCTAGACCAATATGGACCTTCCGAAGCTTTCAAAAAAAATTATACGACATTAGATTCTCCGGATGTTGACTAAAGTCAACTCTTTCACTTAAAAAGCCTTTCAAAGGGAAAAACTTGCTCAAAACTCTCCCGACCACCGCAGGAAGCATCCCACTCAATCCAGCAAGACACAAAAGCTTCAAGGAAGCTATGGTTAGGGGCAAAACAGTAAACACATGCAAGAAAATAGATTTTACCATGAGGGTCATTACAAGAATATGATAGACGGAATAGAAGGAATGATGAAGAATGTATATGACAAAAGATATGGTTTCATTCGGTAGTCGAGCTTCAAATCAAAATAGGAGTACAAGGATAAATAAAAATATATACCAAACCATATGTGAATGCAAAAAATAGATTAGTACTAGTAAAAATAGAGGGAGATTAGCAAATCCAAATTTCAGGGGTTCACCGTAGTCTTTGAATCCAAAAGTTGTTCCACACAAGGCATACCTTAATGGATAGAAGTTGTACTATGATATGCAGGGTGTAGAAGTGTAGTATGAATACCAATAAGAGGTACTCAGAAGGCATAGGACAACAGAGCTCAAAAGATAAAGCCAGCATAAATTATGGAAAGTAAAGCAAGTATAGAGTAAGAAGCATAAGAAGAGATATTGCACAATTAACGTAAATAGAGATAAAGGAGAAGAATAGAACACAGACGAAGGAACATAACTGGATGTGCTATCCAAATAACCTATCCACTACAAAGGTTCATTATGGAAGCCAACCAATCGAAGATACAACATCGGTGACCACCACAACACCTCACTGTGGACAAGAGGCTAATCTAACCTGGCTAAAACCAAAAGGACCAATATATAGTCAAGTCTAAACTATTTATATATCTAACTATCAAATCAACACAAGATACATAATTATATAAGCAAACAATAACCTAATCGGACCCGATAAGCCCGAAATGTACACAACAACAAACATACCCCAGCCAACCTCCATAAGATTGGCTGGTGCAAACAACAATAAATTATACATGTGACAGGAAATGCATAGGAATGTGAGTTATGTAATAGAAACCTATGGTTCCATACAACCAACTAGGGATTTGATTAAGAAAATTTCTATTGTTGATTGGGATGTCCATTATAAAAATTGCACTCAAAAGATGTTTTGGAAGAACCCTCTAGTACTCTTTCTTTTTTGTGCATAGGTACATTTAAAAATCCAATTCATTTTTCTCTATAAAATATGGCACTTAAGATACAAAATGATGTTGAGCTTTAAGGAAATAATTTAATCTCAAGCTTCTCCCATATCTAATCTCTTCTTTGTACTTTGCTTGTATAGTCTTTATGGTATTTCTCTACTGTTTGATTTCTTCATGATATTAATATGCTGATCAAAAAAATAATAAAGGAGTGTTCAACACAAAATGAAGGATAATATGGAACATCAGAGTGTTAGTGAATATCTGAAGTGATTGAAAGTTTCATTTGCATTAATTCACTACTAGAAATATGGCCTATGACAACAATTCAAGTTATGTTACTGTAGATAGGAATTCTGTTGCTATAACCCTATTGGGACGATTTCAGCAACCCTCCCAACAGATCCCGTTGCTAGAGCTCTGTCGCAACGGTCTAGTGCGAAAGTTTGTAAAATTGTTGCGATAGAAGTTCCTATTGCAACTGTGTATACTTCTAATGTATAGCAACAGTTCTAACTCTCTATTGGGACGGTTTGTCAGACCGTTCCTATTAAGTAATTGCAACACTTATTTTATTATTGCAACGGTTCTTACTTTAAAGTATTGCAATGGTTTTAGGACATATTGGGACATTTTGTAACCGTCCTTATAGTATCTTATGCAACACTTATATTAGCATTGCATCAGTTCTTACTTTAATGTGTGGCAACAGTTCTAACCCCTATTGTGGCATTTAACAAACCGTTACTATAGTGTCTTATGCAACACTTTTTTATACATTAATTGCAACAATTTTCTCTTGTCTATTGCAATGGTTATAGTACCATTGGGACAATTTTCTTCACTATTGTCTAAATTATATTTGGCTACTGCTATATATAGTTATTCTAGGGCTATTGCAATTTACAATATGAGTAATTTGAACCAAAATTATAGGCAACAATACTGCATAAAGCAATATATCATGCACACACTATATATATATATGTATGTATTCAAATTCAATGTAACGTCCAAGGTCAAGTAATATCCAATAAAGAAAAATACACAGTAATTTTTGACCGTTCAAGAGGTTAAACACAAGTTTTCAATGTCCAAAAAATAAAAGACTTCTAGAACACATGTTAAATTCCAATGATATCAACTCAATCCTCCCAAGGCGTGCCTTCATTATTTTCATCCCTTTGTCCACCTTCCCTTCCTGCAAATGGTATTAAAAATGAATTAGAAAATGATAATACTTGAAACGCAACAATGCATAATGACAAAAATGTGCTGTGGCAAAAAATACGAAAGTAGAAAAACTCCTTACTAAGGCATAAAAAGGAAGCTGAAACTAAACATTTCTACAAGATTTCAACTATTAGAGAATACGTCTAACTACGTATATACTAATACTAATAAAAATGAAAGAGGCTGTCAGGCTTAAGAAATTAGTTGGTCACAAGATTCAACAACACATCATGAAAGACAGCAGCCGAGGAACAAGTATCAATAGAAAGCATAAGAGAAAACTGAAGTAGTACACACCCACAGATACATATTTCTGTTAAGCAATAAAATCAGAATAAACTTTTGATGGTCTAATCATCAGTGGTGGTATCAATCTCCATGTGAGATTCATCCCGTCAAAGAAAAGTCTTGATAACGGGTAAATCATGTAAAAACTTATAAGATGTCCCAAAGGAGGTTGTGACAAATCTAAGAAAAAGAGTGCAATCTAAGTAATTTTGGTAGCACTAGGACAAGAGGCTACACATCAGAATTATATCCAACAAGAAATTCAGAATCAATTTGAAATTCAAGGATCTAAGTATAAAAATAAAAGACTTGAAATTCATAAATACTAAGAACTAGTAAAATAGAACTATGAGAAACGTTAAACATGTGAACCTTAAGGGAATATTGTTAATCTTATTCTCGTGGATCACTGCATAGTATGGGAAACATTAAACATGTGAACCATAGCAATATATTATTAATCTCTTAATATACACTGCATATGCAGAACCAGAAATACATCAACACCTATATTATGTTTGTACGTTCTCACAAAGGATATGGCAGAAACTATCCATCAAAAGAGGCAGCACAAGATGGTCTAAAGAGTTGGCATGGGATAAAGAGCATGCTTCAAGAAAGTCAATACAAGCAGAAGTGTACAGACTAGCACTCGCAGCAACAATATAATTCAGTTTTCTAGAGAGTAATCATATTATATTTCATTTGTAGAACTAGTATGATTTCTAGACGGGCAGGTTTACTGCATAGACATGGATTCATCAACTTTCTCTGTTCTCTCAACAATAATAAAATTTATAGCTACACGATTACTGCAATCACAAAAATATACTTTAAATTGAACTTGCGACAAAGATCTAGTGCAAAGAAATTTTAAGAAAAACCTTTATGAAACTCACAGTGCTGCTAACATGTCTGCACTAATCAATATCCTCCATTTCATCCTAACAAAACAAATTCAAGTAAACAGAAATCACGAACAAACAAAGGTCTAAAAAGAAATTGCAAGTATGTAATATTCGTACAATTTTACTGATGGAGTCTTCATTCGAGTCTTTGTATGAACGTTCAGGGTGTCTTGTTCTTGTAACCAAAAATAGCTCCTTAAGTGATACATTACTTTCCTTTTTTTTCTCCTTTGTCACATGAAAAAGTGATATTAAAAATCTATTTAAACTAACAAGTTAAGATTTGATAAAGAAGCAGAAAACACACCAGATTATTGCGGACTAAAGCAAAACTTATTTTGCCAGCAGTGTGTGGTTTCATCAACTTTTTTCGATTCCTAGATTTGGTTTCAGCTATTTTCTGCAAATAAAAAAAATGAATCATCTCTAATAACTAACTAAACATATAAACCTCCATCGCAGATGGCATATTCATTAATTAAACAGAGAGAAAAAACTAAAAAAATAAGTAATCGATAACTCATTTCAATTTGGTTCCAGTGTTGTTCGGAATAGAGAGGTGAACAGAAGAGAGTAAATTAGCAAATGAAAAAAATAAGGTGCTAGTAACATCAGTATCACAATAGAAATGAGAGAGAAAAACTCCAACAACTATGTCGCAATACAAAAGAGACACTGCGATTCTGAAATTACATTTAATTTGTGTTTATCATAGTCCCAATATTTTATGAGTTCCTTAAGTTGACATTCTGGAACATAAGGTGGCCTTTTTGCTATTTTGGTTTCTTCACTTGCACATGATTTATAGCATAATTTCTTCAATTCAAATTTATGCCTTCTCCAAGCAGATCAAATTACTTCTAAAGCCCATTTTCTCGCATCTTCAGGGATATCATATTTTTCCTACAATTTGGTTTCATTAGGTTAGTAAAATATGTAAATTAATTTTAATAAATAATTGATATTAGTAACTTCAAACCTGTGTATATGTCCATAAATCATCTTTTGTGTCCATATACCTCCAATCTAATATGTCTAGAGGGAAAATGGTCACATTTCTTGCCAATGTTCCAAGGAAGCTGCTTAACTCTAAAATCGCATCATTGGTTGGACCAAAAGGTTGATTGTTGTTGTTTAGTAGGATCAACTTACACTCGCTTCTCACATGTAAACTTTGCATTAGTGTTGTACCTCTCTTGTTTTTTTGAGTGGAACGGTCTGAAGGTATAGAAAATATAAGTAATTAGAAGTCATAAATAAGTTTAATAAGTTTCTAATATATATGTACCTTGTTCTTCTGATTGTTCATTTGTTGGAAGAGTACTTGTAGAATCCATTTGCAGTTGCGCCTCTACAATTGGTTGCTCATCTACAATTGCTTGTTCCTCTATACATTGTTCATTTGCTTCAGCCTGTGGTGCTACTTGTTTTTGTATAGCGATTGGTTGTTCTTTCTCAATTGACTTTAGCAGATTCTTTTTCTCTAACCGCACAGCCTGACTCATGACTATCAAAATCTGTGTAAATTTAATAGTAGACAAGTTAGAAATATTGGAAAAAATATTACCAAATCTTAACACAATTTTTTTGTTCTTCATGGATGATTGCTAGCTGGTAATGAATCTACCAAGTCTTTGTCCATTTGTTCATATTTTTGGTAACCTACTATTCATTTATTCATCAAAGACATATGTAATGAATCTAAATAAGAAACACCGCAGCTTGGAAATGTCATTGACACTTCTAGGCAACCTACAACTGACAAAGATGGGGTGTTTCTGTTAAAAATAGTAGGACTGCTCAAGTTTCAAATTATATTCAAGATCATGTATAGAAAAATATTCATAAAGTAGGTGTCTAAAACATAATAGATGTATTAAAGAATATCAATAAGTCTGAAATATAAAGAAGAGAGTGAGAAGAGGACCTGATACTTTGTTGCTCCGCAGTGACGTTAAAGTTCCTCGGAGGAATTGCAGAAAAATGTTGAATACTGAAAATAAATACGAGAAAAACTTAACAAGTAGCTCACCAATACAAATGTTGTATCCACTAGCTCAAATATACTATATGCTCATGAAGTGAAAAAGCTAAAAAAAACTTCATTTTCACATCATTATTAACAAGTCAGCATAGAACTATAAGGAAATATTTCTCAAATAAGGACATTTATTACTCACTACAATACACTATGAACAATATAAATTTGAACAAATTCAGAAGATCATTCATTAATCATCCGCCTCCATCCAATCCCAATTGGTATCATCAAAGTCATCCTCTTCTTCCGACATTTCCATAGACATATCTTCTGAACATTCTGAAGATGAGGGGACATCAACAATATCAACAGGTAGATCTTCTCTTGACCATCTGACATCAACATCAAGCAATCTATCTGATGAACCAATGTCATCATTAGGCTCCCTCCAAAATGTTTGATCAATATTAGGACTATCACAAACATTCTTCTCTATGTGCATCATATCAAGATTATGCCTTAATTTGTTATGTCGCCAATATGGCAATTAAAAAAATATGGATCTTTTCTTCCATGGACCATCATTATTTCGAGGTCTTTTCTTTTGACACTTTCCAAAGACATTATTAAATTCACGTAGCTCTTCAAGAATGTCTATCCCAGATAATGGAGTAGGTGCAGTTTTATGATCCTTTTTACCATCAAATGATTTCTTATCTCTTCGAAATGGATGATCTGGAGGTAAAAATGCCCGATGACCCATGTAACACATCTTACTACTATGTTTGAGATATTGAGAGCAAGTACCATAATTACAAGTGGGGCATGCCCATCTCGCCTTGGTGCTCCATCCAGAAAGTATTGCTAGTGCTGGAAAATCACTAATTGTCCACATTAAAGCTGCACTTAATGAAAATGTTTGGTTACTTACAACATCATATGTTTCCATTCCCACTTCCCGCAGTTCATTCAACTCGGCAATTAGTGATTAAAGGTACACATCTATATCCTTTCCCAGAGATGTTGGACTTGGTATGATCATTGACAACATCATATACCCGGCTTCATGCAAATTCATGGTGATAAATTATAGTTCATTAACATAACATGCAATGTGCTATGAGAAATACTCATGGTTTGGAATGGATTGAAACCATCACTTGAAAGACTCAATCTAACATTACGAGGATCATTAGAGAAGTCTGGATGTAAGGAATCAAAATGCTTCCAAGCTTCTCCATCAGCAGGATGTCTAAGATTTCCATCATTGGGACGTTCAGTATCATGCCATCTCATAGCTACAGATGTTTCAGAATGCATGAATATCCTCTGAAGCCTAGGCCTTAAAGGGTAGTACCTTAAAACCTTTGCTGGAATTTTAGTGTTCTTATTGGTCAATTCATTACGAACATTCTTCCATCTGGAAGACCCACACATAGTGCAATTATCTATCTTTTCATTGTCTTTCCAAAACAACATACAATCGTTAGGGCACGCATGAATTTTTTTCATAATGGAGACCCAAATCATCTATCACCTTTTTGGCCTTGTTGAAAAACTCGGGTATCTGAGCAAACGGAAATGCCTCTTTTAACAAATCTAGTAAGTCTGAAAAGGCAACATTACTCAATCTGTGGATGCATTTAAACAAGAACAACCGAATGGTGAAACTCAGCTTAGAAAAAGTCTTGCATTCTGGATATAACTCTTGTTTTCCTTCCTCTACTAACTTAAAAAGTTCTTTGCATCTTCAGATGGTCCCTCTCTCACTCCTTCATTCCTCTGCTCACCTTCTACATTTCTAAAAGTAGCATGAAGTAGTCCATCAATGTCATCTTGCATGTTTGATCTTTCATCATCAACGTTTTGTTATGGTGTAGTATTTGAGGAAAATCCTTCTCCATGGAAAATCCAGTTGGTGTATCCACCACGAGCAAATCCAAAAGCAATCAAGTGATTCTCCACCACACTTCGATAATGCCAATAACGATTAAAAACATTTTCTACAAGGGCATAATATTTCATTTCCTTGGGAAGCTCATTCAAATGCTTTATCAAGAAAAGTATTCACTCCACGTTCATATTCATTGGTGGATCTTGGGAGATTCATCCAACTTTTATCACTCATATCCATTGGATATCCCTACAGGACACAAGCACAATATCAAAACCAAAATTCAAATTTTACAGTATTAGAACAAACCAATTTCGAATAAGACTTAGAAATATACTACCTTACTTTGTAACAAGAACCTTATAGTAGTACCCTATAAAATGTACCCTCCCTGTTTATACAGATCCAACTATGTGACAATGTTTGTCTGGCTAAAGGCGAAAAAACCCAAGTATACTATAATAAGTTTCATGTTAATAGATAGCAATGGCATGACAAGACTAATAATCAAGATATGCAAGATAAACCAACAGAAAAAAAATTGACAAGCAGCAAGCTAACCTGATCGATCTTACGAGATGTATAAAGCAAAAAGAGGTCATCCAGAACAATCATTGGAAAAAATAGAACTTTTGGAATAAGAGTTTACCTACGATGAAAGTAAGAGATTTAATTCTATCCACACGTTTTAGAATAGTTGACTGTACTGACCTGTAATAGTAACAAACATTTACACACATCAATAAGTCAATTACAAGATAAAAGCAAAGCATACTTAAAAATAAAGCTATAAACAAAGATATCTTAAATAAATAGCAAACAGGGCATATGCATTGTATTAATTATCTTTGCAACTTATAAATTTTGCTAGTTCAAGTATCAATATAACTAAAAAAAATAAGAGATACATGTATACATACACATTCTTAACTAAAAGAAAAATAAAAGCAGATTACACATATCAGATTTTGGCAAAACAAGTATCATTTGATGACACATTGAAAAAGTGGAGATTTCAATTTGCATCTATATACTACTGTTGTCAATAAGAGACTAGCACATGTTTTCTTAAAGTCTAATATGGCACAAACAATCCAGAAACATGTCTATGGACCTACTGGAATGAGAATTTCAGAACATCAATTAACTCAAGTAACTATCGTCATTGTGGGAGGCACAAGTAAATTATCATGTAAAGAAGATTTATCACGTAATACGAACGATTATGATTTGGGAGTAATAAAAATAATAAGAAACACTTTGTTACATAGAGGAAATATGTCAGTCAACAAATTAAATATCAAATCAGGTATTCTGTAATTGTATTCATGAACAGGAAGAAATCATTGCAATCTTTCTGTCACATAAGGACATTACAAAGTACTTCTCCTATTATGATGACAACTCAAGTATTTCCCAAAAGATTTTGAGGCTTTTGGATTTGGTTCTAGCTTACCCAACAAAACACATAATAGACGTGTTCGATTACTTATACTATCAAGCTGACCAAACTAATGTCGATTTACGGTAACACAATATCGAAGACGACCAAACTGATGTCAACTTATAGTAACACAATATCGAAGCGGACCAAGCTATACAACATAACACTACATTCTATTACATATTAGAATTAAATGATAAAATAAAATTAGAACACTCCTTTTTGGCATTTGACTAATTTTACTGCCACTCTAGCAACAAATGTTTTCGATATAAAAAAAGGATCCACAATACAATACCTAAAACAGATCTTGTCAATACAAAAAAAACAATTGTTTCAACTATAGAATCAAAATTAGCTATTGTCCTAAAAATAGAAAATTTTAGTATTGAAACCAATGTGAATATCTAACTTCTCAAAATAAGCCCTAACCCATAATTTTCATAATAACCTTTAACAAATTTGAGGTACAAACTTTAAACACAAAAAGATTAAACCAAAGACATAAAATAGAACAAACAACATCTATTTCATAGAAACCTATTTGTGCATTTCAAAAACCCTTCAATGGTGTTGAAAAAGTTGAAGAGCAGAAGCTCTTTCAACAACCCATGAAAATGTAGAGACAAGGGAAACTTAAAAAGAATGAAATAAATAGAATATCACACCTTTTGGTGAAGATTAAGCTCTAGAGGAGCACCACAAGTCAATTGTTGAAGCAGTAGGAGATGACACTTTCGTTAGAAAAAAACTCTTGATTCTTTTCAGAGATGACCAAGACGAGCTGCAGGAGATGACGCTGTTGAGACGAGCTATTGTAAGATATGATTTTGAAGGCAACCCACAAAAGTCGACTTCTTGGTTCTTTTCAGAGATGACCTTGGAGAAACCCTTGATTTTTTCTCCACTGATATAACAAATTACTCAATTTTGATTTCTAAGAGACCACTAACGAGTTACAACTAAAAAAAAACATTTCGCGGGCTTCTAAAATTAGAGGAGGGAATATAATTTTTTAGGGGAAAATATACATACATATCAATAATAAAAACCACAAAACCGTCCCTATAGTATTTAGTATTGCAACAGTTAAAAATATTGTTGCAAAAAGTATCTTTGTGGTAACGGTTAAAGGCTGATGCAACGATTTATTTTAGTAAGTGTTGTATTAGGTCAAAGGGTCTATGGGAACGATTAAAAGTGTTGCTATATAATATTTATGGCAACAGTTATTAAACCGTCACATAATCATTGTTGCCGTAGGTCATATTTCTAGTAGTGATCATGATAAATACTCTTAAGTGTTAACTTTAATATGTTTTAAATTTACTATCCTTCATATCTATTGCCTTTTTTCTTTCTAAATATAGATTCTTTGAATTTGTAGAAGATACTGATATTATTAAATATGATCAAAGTACAAGGAAGGCTCTACATAACTATAAATGAAAAAAAAAATTGTGTAAATTATCTAATTACTTGCCCCATTAATGTAATGGAATACTTGGTGTGACTAGTATTGTTTCTGCCACGTGACAAGGAGGTTGGGGGTTTGAGTGGTGGAAACAACCTCCTATAGAAATGTATGGTAAGACTGCATAAGATAGTTTGTATGTCTTTCTGTAAGCAATTCTAAAGTTATCTCCTTCCTAACAACATTCCCCTCACTACACTTTCAATTTCATCATTGAGTCTCATTTCTTACTAACAAACACTTTATAATCTTATCCAATGGCTGGTGTCATCAATCGAGCCTCGCAATTCTTTCTCATCATTTAGACATTCCACACATGTGGAGTTTAATAAGAATTGGAACTTATTGCTTAAAGCTCAATTCCAGGATTAAGAGTAGAATGAACATCTAACTTCTTAAATGTCTGTGTGGCCTATCAATTTTATACGTGGTCGTCAACAAACCATAGTATGTTTTCCTTTTATAAGAGGCATGAATTCAGTACAAGTGATATATCATTAAGGAGCTAGATTAAAGGAAAACCTTCACAATTAACTCAAAATATTGTTCTTTCCCTTCATAAATAGTGTGGTGCTACGTTCTGGATTTGATAGTCAAACAATATATCAGTTATAGTGATCTATGAAGTATATAATTGTCCCACAACTATATGATAATTGGTGACAAATATGTCGCTACAGTTTTTTTTTTAAATGTATGAAAATTATTGGAATTGAAAAATAAAACTAAAAAAATAATAATATTATGGTACTTCTTAAATTTCCATGGAAAAGCTATGCCGCCTAAAAAAAACTCATACAATTTTTACTCTAAATACCCATATGGAACCTCATACAATTTTTCACTCTAAATACCCTAACTATTGAAGCCCATAGACATTTCACCTTAAATAACCCACTTATTGATGAATCCTGAATGGGAGAGGGAAAATTTAGATCTACACCCACTGCTCCGTTATCAATCGAAGATCTGATAACTAGAGATCATCTAGAGAGGACACAAATAACCCAAACTTTTTCAAGTACTTGGCATGATTTGTGCAGATCATAGTAAACGAGTGATGCTTGTATAAATGTAATGACCCTCATGATCATTTCTGTGTCTTGCCTTTTGTGTGTCGTTTAGAGCGTTCCTATAGCGACCCCAAGTCATTTATGACTTGTTGGGACTGACAGTTC
Organism: Solanum tuberosum; assembly: GCF_000226075.1. Classification (NCBI taxonomy): domain Eukaryota; kingdom Viridiplantae; phylum Streptophyta; class Magnoliopsida; order Solanales; family Solanaceae; genus Solanum; species Solanum tuberosum. The sequence continues at coordinate 17,461 of NW_006240083.1, forward strand.
GGTCACCTGGTCGTTCGTTTGGTCTTGGTGCGAGTTTTTGTGTTTTGGAGCTTATGAACCTTGAATAATCATTTTCGATCAAAAGTTCAAGAAGATGACATCGGAATCCAATTCTGACGATTCTATCAGCTCCGAAAGG
>NW_006240083.1:19296-19613 GCF_000226075.1 Solanum tuberosum
AGGCTTACCCCGACGTCGCTCGCCCGGCTTAGATCCCTGTAGACTGGTATAGCAGACTTGAGTCTGATAGTTTGGGCCTTAGTTAGGCGATATTCTTTCTCCGACTATAGTTATTCTTATTTTCCCCGATGTTACGGCTTCACAAGTTAAATCGGCAACACTAATTCTACTTCGCGATTTGAATTTGGTTTTCAATTTGGTTCCAAGGACTTTCATTGATTGGCTATGTGTGGACGGCGTTTCACGGACATTTATGAGTATCGATCGATTGGAACTCTTTCAACAGCTACATTGGCACCTTTATAGAGCATCCGGTT
>NW_006240083.1:19997-20138 GCF_000226075.1 Solanum tuberosum
GAGCATCCGGTTAGAGTTCCGGCCTCCGTACTGTCAAATTCTACTAATTAGGGTTGAGGTTCTGATTCGTGTTCTTCGTTCATGGGTTCTTTTATGCAATTCTCTTTAGTTATAGTTATTATGTGTACTCGTCGGCCTTTT
>NW_006240084.1:0-5163 GCF_000226075.1 Solanum tuberosum
CAAAAAATATAGTTCTCATTTTTCTTAGGTGTTTAAAACTTGAATTATACTTCAACAATAACTGAGGGAATTGCTATCACACAATACAGTACATATTTTTCTCATGTTTCAATATTTTTAGTTAGTTTTGGACGCTAAAAGTGCATACTAAGTTATTTTCGGGATGAATTTAGTGAATGCTACTAAACAATTATTTTTCTAAGATCTACGAATTTTTTTGGCAGTATAATTAGATCTACTGGCAATAAAAACGGACGTTAAAAGCCAAATTAAAATTAAGACATTTTTAATGAATTTGGCAGTCATTATATAAATTAAAATTGGATCTTCTTCATATTATATAAATTTTCATGTATATGGATGTGAATACATGACGTGAGCATTTTTTTTACTAGTGGTGGTCTTCAAAACTTAGTTTGGCAAGACTAATAAACTAGGGGTTACGTATGAAGGCCTTAAATAGAGAGATGTAAAAGTCATCTCTAATGGTCCTAAGTGAGAATTTGAAGAAGCAAAATATTTCTATTCAGTAAACTAATTTTAAGGTGTTAGGATCTCCTTTCAATCAATCATTGAGCTATTAATAAATAAGATACATTATTTTTTTTCTAAAAGGAAAGTGCTAAATGGCCAGAAAATTTGACCAGAAAATTAAAAAAACTATAATATATTTTTTATTTTAAAATAAAATGATGTTTTTTTCCATTTTTTAGTTAAAAGATATTAAAGTTAAAAGGGTAAAAATATTTTAAAAGGTAACATAACATAGATAAAATATCATTGTGGCTAAAAAGATTTTTCCTTTTAAACAATATTACTACTATAATGAATGATAAATACTTTGTAAAATTAACTCGCATACCAGTTTCTTACGGTACTTTTGTTTTTTAATAAAGTAACGTAAAGTACAGTAAAACCTCACTAAATTAATATTCGGTAAATTAATAATATCTCTAAGATAACAATTTTTTCTGGTTCAACTTGGGCCAATGGAAAAAAATCACTTATTTCGATAAGATAATACGATAATATATTTTCAGAAGACCCCTATATAAATATATGGTCTCATTAATATTATAAGGGGAAAAAGATAAATATACCCCCAAATTATCGTAAATGGTATGTAGATACCCTCTGTCATACTTATCGGTGCCCCTGGCGTCCAAAAACTAGAGTATATATGCCCTTCACTCTAACGGAAGACTTAATAGGGACCCGTGACACAATCTTATCCGTCGATCCAATATTTAATAAATGACGGATCTGTGGATAAGATTATGACACGTGTATGTCTGTTAGTATATATAAAGGGTGTATATGCTCTAGTGTTTAGACGGCAGGGGCACCAATGTCCCAAAAGTATGATGGAGGGTATCTACATACCATTTGCGATAGTTCGGGGGTATATTTGTCATTTTCCCCATATTATAAATTGATAATTTTTTAAAAGTACAAATATATCTAAGACGATATAGTGAAATGTGATTCTATTGTGTTTTATCTTTTTGTTAAACTTTAAATCTAGTTGAAGTTCATCTTTAACTTTTCTAATTGCATCCAAAAGTTCTGGTGTTGTCTTTTCGAACCACACCATAATATTGTGAAAACTTCTAGATACGGTAAGTGTTTCCTTACGCATAACTGGTTCTAAAGGTATTGTATCATCTACAGTTTCATCGTCAACATTGTTTTTTATAGTATCCACAATTTCTTCTAAGTTCTGGATCACTGAATATGTATCATTTTCATTTGGATAATTCAATAGGTTATTGACGTCTATTTTATTGCGCTAACCAAGTGTTAACTCCTTACAGTTACTTGATTTTGAAAATAGACATTTAACACATTGCTCACAATTCTCGCAAGCCGCGAAATCAAAAAGGAAATGATTTGTGCAGACGACATCGAGATGGAAAGAAATATTTGATTGATCATTATAGAAATTGATAGAAAGGAAAGCCTCAATCTAAGGAATCAGAATCACTATATAGATGGTCGTCTAAATCCAACAAACAACTCAATCAAGCACACCTTGATTGACAAGACGAAATCAAGAGATTTGCAAATCAAAGTCTCAAATAGAATCAATTTATCAAGAAAGGAAAGAGTCGTGAATCAAATCAAAGATTATAAGTCTGCTAATCATACAAGGAAAGAATCAAGGCAGCCAAGAAGGATAGAGAAAGCGATTTACCATGCACATATCTAATATGGACATAGATCAGCAAATCGCCTCAAACAAGGAATCTCTCAATCATCCTTGATTGAGATAAATCCCTTGGGTTTTCCTTACAAGAGCACGGGTCTATGCTTATATAAACTACCCCCAGACTTTAGTGTGAATTACACAACTTCACTTGAGCTTATCGAACAACTTTCTTTTATCTTTCATAAAGTTTTGAAAACACGTGAGTGATACAATTGAAAAGAAAAGAAAAAGAAAGAATCTGATAGTAGGTTTACAAGTAGAGGTAGTGTCAAGGTAGAAATCTGATTTGTATATCAGACATGATCAAGTCGCAGAAACGTTGTACTACCAAACTCACTTCAAAGTTCTTAAGGAAACCCTTGTAACCCAAGGGGACTGCACTAGGCACCAAATCGATGATCTGAACCAGTATAAAAACTCTTTGTGTTATTTACTTACTTCAAACTATTATCACTGTTTATCTATTCTACTAACGTGCAGGTGAGTCGACTGCCTATTACAGAAAGTCGACTAAAGGAATTTTAATTCACCCCCCTCTTAACTTTCAATTGGTATCAGAGCAGGTCTCACTATTTCAGTGTTTAACCACACGTGAGCAAAGATCCAAATGGCATACTATCAGATCCCTGGAGCTTTACTTCAAGATGGACATTCTTCACACCGACCACCATACTTCAATAGACAACATTACTCTCACTGGAAAGACAGATCCAGAATCTTTGTCTCTTCAAATGATCATCAAGCATGGATAGTAATCAAGAAGGGCCCAAAGCCTATTCCTGGATTGACTAAAACAAAAGATGGCACTGAAAAGCCATTTGATCCTGAATCATTTGACATCACTAAGGAACAACAAGAGGTAATTCAAACTAATGCTAGAGCTATAAGTTTGTTATATTGTGCAATGAGTGGAGCCGAATATGACAAATATCAACATGTGAAACTGCGAAAGAAATGTGGGACAAACTAGAAGTGACGTATGAAGAAACCACTAAAGTAAATGAAGTTCAGATCAGTTCACTTGTAAATGAATATGAGTTGTTCAAAATGGCCGAAGATGAGAACGTTGAATCTATGTTCTCGAGATTCAGTAAAACTGTTAGCGAACTCAAATCTCTTGTAATGGTGTATTCAAATGCACTACAAGCCAGGGAACTCGTTAGAAGTCTTCCCAAGGCTTGGGAAATTAAAGCTGCCATTCTTGAAGATGGAGATCTGCAGAAAATGACATACGATGAACTTCAAGGCAACCTAATGGCCTATGAACAAAATCATATTAACAAGTACAACAAGGATGATAAAAAGAAGACTGTGGCATTTACAGCTGAAACATCTGAAATTGTAGAAGAACTTGATGAAGATCAAGATGAATGAATGTCTTTTATTAATCGAGGAGTACGACAAATGCTTAGACATAGAAGACAGAAACCTCAACAGGACTTCAATAACAATGACTTCAAAAGGAATGATGATCGATATTATTACTGCGGAAAACCAGGACACATCAAACAAAATTGCCCAGAACGGAGAAAAAGAAACAATCGAAGAAATGAAGATCCTAAGAGTCTTGAAGCATGGGATCAAGGTGAAACAACTGACGATGACCATGATGAAATGGCAAATCTATGTTTCATGGCACTAGGTGAAACAAGTGAGGTAAGATCTTTTAACTGTCTTAACTGTAATGACTTACAAAATTACTTGGACGTGGTTGATGATGAACTACAGAAGGTTATTGACGAATACATTAAAATTGCTCAAGAAAAAAAAGATTGGCAGATTCTTCTCGAAGAAAATCAGATTGAAGTCGACTTACTAACAGAAGAACTAGAGGAAGTCATAATGCAGTTGAACATCATCAGAAAATCTCCAAGTCATAGTTTTGTCCGATCTAACAGAACTATGCTTCATAGAAGAAACTCTTCTAATCATAGTTCTAACAGATCAAATAGATCTAATTCTAATCTCTATTCTCCTGAAAATTCTACTAAAATTATTTGTTTCACTTGCGGTGATTTTGGTCACAAATCTTTCAACTGTAGAAAATATTCTTCTGGAAAATGGATTTGGAGACCGAAATTTACTAATCATCAAGGACCCAAAAATACTTGGGTACCTAAAAGAAACTAATCTTACTGTTTTGCAGGAGCAATCCAAGAAAACCTACAAAAAAAGAATGTTGGTACTTGACAGTGGATGCTCCAGACATATGTGCGGAAAGAAAGAAAACTTCAAAACTATAAAAGGAATAGATTGAGGATGTGTCAGATCTGGAGACAATGCTGAAGGGGAAGTAACCGGAGTTGGAACCATTACACTTAGTTCGTCATGTGACCTAGTCAAAGTGTATCTGGTTGAGGGGACTCAAGCATAACTTCCTCAGCATTAGTCAACACTACTAAAAAACAGTGAATACCGACCTAAACATTTCCGACCTCAAATGTAGGTCGGTAATTTCCAACCTCCGGAGGTCGGTATTTACAAGAAGTCGGTTTTTATGCAAAATAACCAAATTCCGACCTCTGGAGGTCGGAATTTTTCCCAAAAAAAATGTATTACAATAAAAACCGACCTCTTGATGTCGGTATTAAACAAATAAATAAATAACAATATTTTATTTTTTCTCAATTAAATATAAAAAACAAAATTGAGAAATATTTTAGGTTTTGTGTAAAATAAAAAACAAAAAAAATTATAATACCGACTTCCGTATCAACGAAATTTCATAAAAACCAACTACTTGTTGTCGGTTTTCATATCAACGTAATTTTATACTCTAAATATGGATTATTGATCTAACTTTCTATTTATAAAAGTATACAATTTTTTAAACAATTAATTATAGGTGTAAAATGAAAATTTAAACAAACCGACCTCCGGATGTCGCTTTAATTATTTTGATTTAAGTTTATTTAATCGTCTTCCGGAGGACGATTTTGTGTAAAACAAAAAAC
>NW_006240084.1:6911-20064 GCF_000226075.1 Solanum tuberosum
TTTCCATTTAATCTCAACCATCTATCAAAATTCGAGATCAAATCCTAGTCATATCTTCATCTAATCAATGGTCAGATTGAAACTTCCCCACTTTCCTATTTCAATCTAAAAGACCCAAACCCTTAAAAAATGTTCATTCTTTTCCTCCTCTCAAAGAAGAGCAGCCGTAGCGAGGCCTCTCTCGTCTCCAATAGCTACGGCCAGCAGCGATGAGGACGAAGGCGAGCAGCAGCAGCGCCCAGTGATGCGAACTCCCGCAGCCACTAGAGAACGCCGGCGAGCGGCGAATGATAAGCCAGTCGATTCGGCCAACGCAAGCAAGAAACAACAGCAACGCAAGGACCAGCGCTGACCGACGAGCTTCTTTCTCGTTTCCCCTCCTTTCTCCGGCGAAGAATCAGCCACCAGCAGCAGTGTACGGCGAGAACAACAGCTCCGGTGCCTCCTCTCTTCTCTCATTTCGGCGAAACAACAACTCTGTTCAGCAGCAAGCAACGCCGGGAAAATGATGCAGCTCCAAACGGACAACATCCGCCTACCTCTGCCTCCTTTCTTCTCCGGCCAGCCGTAGCAGCAAATTCCGGGAATTGACATGCCCAGTAAATCAAGGGTACATAATGCTGCTTCTCTAATTAATCAACAAAAGTTTAGGAAACTGAATTTGGATTATCTCATGTATTTTCTCTTGATTGCTTCCTTTTGAATTTTCAGACTATTTCAAAACCAGTCAAGGATGCTTCTGAGCTCCCAAAGTGGAACTACGATGGATCAAGTGCTGGACAAGCACCAGGAGAAGACAGTGAAGTCATTCTATAGTAAGATCAACAACTGATTTTTTTTTTCTTTTCGAAGAATTTTCCTTTCATTCTTTTATTCCTTATTTTATTTTAAAAAAAATTCTTCCTTTCATTTTTCCCCTTTCTAAAGCTAACCTTGATCATTTAACCTCAGTCCTCAGGCAATATTCAAAGACCCTTTCTGTGGTGGTAACAACATCTTGGTGAGTTGTTCCGATCCAGTTCCTCCACCAACGCGAACCCCAGTTAGATTCAGGCATGCTACACTTTTTAGTTATTGGGAGAACCCAAGTACTCAGTACCAAGCATTCTAATTGGATTAGATTAATATTAATGGATCCTTTATCAGTCATTCATTGAATGATAAATAACTACAAGTGACGGAGACAGACGATTTAAATAACGGAAAATCAAAAGAAAATAGTATCGAGAATGACTGGAAAGGTGGAAACAAGACCAGATCAAATTTGATCATTATAAACAAATCCAAAATCTTTATAGATAGAGCCAATCATTAATTCCCAACCGTGGGGTGAATGGAATCCGATACATAAATCAGTTAACAAAAAATAGAACAAGCTTTGACTAAAGAAGGCCGATTCCCCTAAGCAATTAAAGGGCTACGACTTTCGCGGGCAATCGCTTCTTCGAGACCAATTCCAACAATTGTCAGGGCGGAGTGGAACTAGGGAATCTTTCCACAGCTAGCACCAGAGAAGACTGATTCTGCATGAAAAGCGCGCCTCATCAAGCCGTATAAATTGTTGGAAGAATGAACAGGGGATAAAGAGTCGATTTTCATCTTTTTCTGCTAAAAGCCTTGCTTACTCTCCTTTTCCCTTTCTAGGCACCCGACTTACTAAGGGATTTTCTTCACTCGTATCATATCCTGAAATGCCTTTACTAACTTATCGTATAATGTAAGAAAGCTTTCGAAGTCTTGATAGCCCCTCTAGCATTCGAATATTTCCTTGAAGAAGCCTAAATATGCAATAGTTTTAGTCTTTAGAATCAAACAAGTATCAACCTTCTGCTGGGGAATCATTCGGCGGGTTATATCAAAAGAATATATTTCGACTTTTTTGTTGATCAGGCGACACCCGGATTTGAACTGGGGAAAAAAGGATTTGCAGTCCTCTGCCTTACCACTCGGCCATGTCGCCAAAATGCTACAAATACAAAATCGGTGAAAACCTTTCCCGGATTACTGAACTGCTTTTTTATTGTACTTGCGCCTTGAGTTCTGTTTTCCTTAATTGTTCTTCCCTTTTGATTGTGATTGGATTTGATTCATCCTTTCAATTTCGATTGAGTCTATCTCAAAATTCATAATGTTCAAAACTTTCTCTTACCTTTCTATTGAAAAATAAAATGTGGATTTTCAGTCGCAAAATACAAAATTCAACTTTCTGAAAATAGGACCCAGTAACTATTGCCTTAGAATGCATGAATGATTCTTGGATTTGAATCTCCAAATTTTGGTTTCCTAATGACATAAGAAAATACAACTTGATATATGATATATAACTAATCAGTTCAGTATGGATTTTTTCAATCAAAAAATCCTTCTCAATTTGAATTATTAATATTAATTATAACAACAATTATCAGTATATGTAAACCCCCCAAGATAAATTGTTAGACGGATATATATTATTTATATATGTTCCCGATATAGAATTATCAGATATCAGAAAAGTATCATACTTCAATTTGAATTTTTAATTGAATAGAAAATTGAAATTATGTATGTACATTCCAGAACGGTCACCCGAAAAACGAATAAACAACGACATCAATGCTGTGGAACTCGGGTAGGCTTGTGGCATACCTCTGCCCTAAGCTAACAACTTTCTTATGATATTAATAGTTGGATGAAAATAAAGCTCTTTCTATCAACGCAGGGGAAGATTTTACCCTTTGACTGCAGTTGAATGGGTTTAGCTTAGAATTGAACTCAGTGGCGTACAAATTCGCTTAGATCTAGAAAGCGCCTCTTTTTCCGAAGAGATTCTTGCCAACACAACACCAAGGACATCCTTTGGGAGAGTGATTAGCAATTGGCACTGCAACTGGAAGTGGCGAGGAACTCAATGCATCTTACACTGGCTCGAAAGCAGCTTTAAAAGACTGAAAATAGGATATGAGGATATGCTTGGATGGGACTCCACCCACTGTAAAGGTAACACAAGCAGAAGAACTGTGATTCGCACAAGCGGAAAAACTGCTTTTCGAAACCTTATCTAAAAAGCCAATCTTCCATTCTGCTACTCATACGTGCCTTTATCCAAGTCTTCTTCATCTGCACCTGCAACCACTACTGAGACTGCTACTTCTACCTTGCTATTAGTAAACAATACCGATTCATGATGTTTTACTGAATCTTTAATCTAATTGGTTTTAAGTTTGGCAGTATTGTTTGTCTAAATTGAAACAAGTTATCTGTGATGCCTACACACTAGCTGGAGAGCCAATTCCTACAAACAAACACCATAAAGCTGTTCAAATATTTAGCGATCCAAAAGTTGCATCTCAAGTTCCATGGTAACTTTAAATCCGTCTGCCTCACTTTTCTAGTTTTATGTACTGTGTGTCTGTTCTTCGGCATTATTTTGTTGAGGTCTCTAAAACCAAGAGAATACCAACTGTTCCCTTTGAATAATCCAAAATAAAATAAAATATGCTTATAGTTCATTTATTATGTAAAACCTCATCAACAAACTTCCAGGAAAATGAATTTAGTAAGACATTATGTTTCCTCGCAAATAAATGCTAAGTTGTAAAGTCTGCTTCTTATACTCTTTAACAACAACAACAACAACAATATACCCGGTGTAATTCCAAGAGTGCAGTCTGGGAAGGGTAGTGTATACACAGACCTTACCCCTACAAGGTAGAGAGCTTGTTTCGGATAGACCCTCGACAACATTTAAAACCTGTTTCTTATACTCTTTTAACTGTTCCGGTAAAAGAACTCTCTTTTTGTTGTTGGATGATAACATGATGAAACAATCATTTCTTGATGTTAGCAAGATCCTTTTTTCTCTCCCGGAAAATGAGAAAAGTCACTTGGATTGAGTGTCCAGGCTCACTTTTGTTAAAGATGTTTATTTTAATATTGTATTACGTTGCTTATTATTCGTTCATTCGATTTGTAATAATGTTGTAAACTCTAACTCTCTCTCTATATATGAGGAAGCTCAACATAAAATAAAGTTGATACAAGCTCCTTTCATCAAAGTAGGAGATAAGGTTTGGTGTTTCTAAATTTCTAATGTTCAAGTACAATTTCTTTTTATAATGTGTTTGTGTCCATCTAGTATTGATACTTCGTTTAAATTTTGTGATAATTTGTTTGTGTTCATCGAGTGTTTGTTAAGCATAAGTACCAACACTAGTTGATCCTATTGATGACAAAAATGATTTTTCTGCCATGAGTACCAACACTAGTTGATCCTATTGATGACAAAATTGATTTTCTTGCAAGATCGATTTGTGTCCATCTAGTGTTGACACTTAGCTTTAAATTTAGAAATAATATATTTGTTAAGCATGAGTACCAACACTAGTTGATCCTATTGATGACAAAATTGATTTTCTTGGAAGATTGATTTGTGTCCATCTAATGTTGACACTTGGCTTTAATTTAGGAATAATGTGGTTGTTAAGCATAAGTACCAACACTATTTGATCCTATTGATGACAAATTTGATTTTCTTGGAAGATTGATTTGTGTCCATCTAGTGTTGACACTTAGCTTTAAATTTAGAAATAATATATTTGTTAAGCATAAGTACCAACACTATTTGATCCTATTGATGACAAAATTGATTTTCTTGCAGGATCGATTTGTGTCCATCTAGTGTTGACACTTAGCTTTAAATTTAGAAATAATATATTTGTTAAGCATAAGTACCAGCACTAGTTGATCCTATTGATGACAAAATTGATTTTCTTGCAAGATATTTTGGTATATTTTGGTCTATTTGTATATTTCGGTATACAAATGGGCCTTGCATTTGTATATTTCGGTATACAAATGGGCCTTGCATTTGTATATTTCGGTATACAAATGGGCCTTGCATTTGTATATTTCGGTATACAAATGGGCCTTGCATTTGTATATTTCGGTATACAAATGGGCCTTGCATTTGTATATTTCGGTATACAAATGGGCCTTGCATTTGTATATTTCGGTATACAAATGGGCCTTGCATTTGTATATTTCGGTATACAAATGGGTCCTACATTTGTACATTTCGGTATACAAATGGGTCATGCATTTGTATATTTCAGTCTATTTGTATATTTAAGACTTTAAAATCGATTGAAATTTTGTTTGCTAAATCTTTCTTCAAACTATAGTACTGAGTATCCTGATATTTTAGATCGTGCCAACACTGTGCGATATCGCCCACACGATTGCATTGACTCCACGGTTGTTCTGCCTTTGAGGTCTCCTTCTGCACCAATAACGTGGACCGTGAGGGCTCCCTCTTTCGCAATTGTGCTCACACCAGATATCAAAATTGTTGAATAAATCAAACATCATAAGTTTGCATATAAATATATCGATTATTTCATAAATTTGATTGCAAGATAGGTGATCGACAAGCTCAAAGAGTTATGCATTATATTATATTAAAATAGAAATGACATGAGCCTATTATATTATATTTTATAAAAAAATCTACCAACATTTAGCATCATAAGTCCACCATAATTGACGCCGCTAAGGGTAGATATGTATATGGGAGCTTGAAGGGTTCCTGAGATAGGAAGAAGAGGACAAGCAGTAACATTAGGAATTGGGAGTTTAACCATTGCAATGACTGAAGAATTAGATAATATGTTTGACATAAGCGATAGTATATCTGGCTGTGAAGTATTAAATGTAGCATCAACGTTGCCTCCACGACTCGTAACCATTGTTATAAGGTTTGTGTTACCCCCATCAGAAGAAATACCGACAGGTACTCCAAGGAGTCCCGGGCCTGGAGGATTTCCTGTCGCGGAGCAAGCCAACATTCCTTTATTAAATCGTACATATTGACCATTCACTACAAGACTGATAGTGATGATGAAATGCAGAATAATGAGGCAAACAATTGAAGACATATTCTTAATAATTTTTTCTAAGTTCGATATTAGACTGTTGTGTTTTTCTTGTGTGATGAGATAAGTTTTCGATATCTCTTTTTATAGTGATTTATTTACGATATGTGTACCTAGAAATGTGTGGTAATGTTGTCCATGGCCAAATGTCACATAACAACTTGCAATATTTTCCTCCACACGGGATTTATCATCATGAGTTAGGTTGAAACAACTTTGAAAGTTGCCAAGTTGAAAATTGGGACCTTAGAAAATTGACTATCATTGGAATGCAAGATATAATATATAGTATTATTCTTTTGGTGTTGCATTTTATTTTTGTAGTGTTGACTTCACTATGTAAAAACTAACTATCTCAAGCATACTTTAGATATTATTGAAATATAATACTCCTATATATCGAACTCTAAAAACAAGAATTTATATAGTGTAAGAACAATTTCCTTATTTTTTGATGTTTATGTAAGAAAAAATATACTTCATGTTCTTTCACACTTGGGATATTATGACCTAATAAATGTGCTCTTTTCATATAAGAATGAAGAATGATATAATATGTTTTTTGCGAAATTTTACTTTATAAAAAAAATCACAAGAGAGTGATGTACGAGTTAATTTTATAAAGTATTTATCATTTATGATAACGTTAATAATCAATATTATTGAATGACTTTGAATGAAAAGAGATCCTTACACCTTAACATTAAATTAATATATGTAGGCCTTGACTCTCTTCCATTGAGCTTCACCTCCAATGTTATTCTAAAATGTTGACACATGTCTTATTTTTCAATTAATGAATCTGATTTATTTACTAACTAGTATATTTTAATCACAATTAAAAGTAATCTTTACTCATAATTTTTTTTTCTCACGTCATGTATTTATATTCATATACATAAAAATTAAATGTAGAATGAAGAAAAAACTTTTCATTTATTTTGAAAGAGAATAATCCACTAAAGTCTACTTAAGAATTAGCAAATAAAAAAAAAAAGGAATGTGTCTATCAACCAAGTAAACGCCAACAGCTTCTAAAAGGTTTGGGACACATTTTAAGTTTACGAAAATACAAAGACATAATAAGGGATTGTGTGAATCACTTAATAATATCGAAAGCATAGCATATTGGAGATTGTTTTACTAAATTTTTTCAAAAAACTTTAAATTAAAATTGAAGTGTGCATTTGTTGAATTGTGGTATAGACGATAGAGACAACGTTCAGTATGGGTGGCCTTTTCCGGTAATAATAAGAATTGCATAAAATATTTATCGATCATTAAAATTTTCTATTGTACATATATAAAATTGCTAAAGTATTTAGCATATGTTTTGAAAAGTATCGATAATGATAATCTTTTTTGCCTCAAACGCCACATGCTATTATTAACGTCAATTATTTAATGACAATTATAATGGTTGATAAGTTTATTTTCAAAATGGCTCGGTTTAACTTTTTTAGCATCTATTATTATTACCGGTAAATGAAATCAAATTATTGCAAACAGCTTTGTGCTTTAGGGTGTGTTTGGCAGGAAGGAAAACATTATCTGATTTTCCAAATTTTTCATATTTGGTTGGCTTATATGTTTTGGAATTTTTTTTCTAAATCAACTCATTTTCCTCAAATTTAAGGAAAATGATTTCCCTTCAAAAATTAAGGAAAACATTTTCCCAAACTCTATTTCATCCTTTAATTTTTTTTTTTATCCTACCCCGTACGTCGTACCCGACCCTCTCCATTCAAATTTTTTTTTCATTTCTTACGTCACCCCATCCCTAATCCCCCCCCCCCTCCGGCCGTACCCCTCCAAAAATAATTTTTTAAAAAGAATTTGTATTTGAAAAATATTTTCCTGGGTCAGATCTCAGGGTCGAATTTTGGAATGGTCATCGAGGTCTTGTCCTAGTTCGGGTGTCAGAGTCGGGTCCTAGATTAATTATCGGGGTTGATTTTCGGATCAGAAATCATTTTTCTAGAGAATATTTTCTAGTTTCAAGCCAAAAATAAAAGTTATTTATTGGAAAATATTTTTCATTTACCAACCAAACATTAAAAAATATTTTCTACTTACAGTTAGAAATCCACTTGTTTTCCAAGAAAGTATTATCCATGAAAACATTTTCCTTGGCTATTTCTTTTCGGTAACAAAATTGACTTACTAAATTCATTTGAAATTGTCTTAATTTGCCTTTTTAACATCCATTTTTGTCTTAATACACCCCCATCAGAAGAAATATCGACAGGTACTCCGGGAATTTCGAGGCCCGGAGGATTTCCTGTCGCGGAGCAAGTCAATGTTCCATTTTGAAACCGTACACCAACTACAAGTTGGGGTTGGTTTGCTCCACGATAGTGATGAAATGCAGAATAATGAAGCAAACAACTAGCAATTTTGAAGACATATTCTCAATAATTTTTTCTTAAGATCGATTGACTATTTTTCTTGTGTTCAAACAAGTTTATCATATCCCTTTTTATAGTGGTTAATTTACGATAGGTATATAGATATGTATTGGTAATTTCGCCCATGGCCAAATGTCAATATATCCCTCACATGGGATTTATCATGAGTTAGGTTGAAAGTGATCAAGTTAAAAATAGCGATCTTAGAGAATTCACTATCATAATTCATAGAAATGCAAGAAATATATATATATATATATATTTTTTTTATTTTATTTTTTATTGATTATATTTTTGCAGTGTTGACTTCACTATGTAAAAACTATCTCAAGCATGCTTTAGATATTGTTGAAATATAATATCAAAGTTTAAAAATAAGAACTTATACAATGTGAGAAAAAAAAGATGCACTTTTATGTTCTTTCACACTTTGGGATATACTGACCTAATAAATGTGTTGTTTTCGTATTTATTAGAATGATATAAATGTTTCTTGGTACTTATATGTTCTATAATTTCTTTCTTGTTATCCTTCCTCAAGGTTTATTGTTTTTCTTTGGAAAAATGGAATTTATTTCATTAATATGTTCATCAATTCCCCAATTTTCATTGTAGGTGGCTGAATTAATCTTTTTGAAATTTCTTGGTACCATCATGAATTCCTATTTTGATTCGGAATCTCATATAAAATCAGCATTCCTCTCTACTGTGGATCTTGAGAGGTAACTTTTCTTTGAAATTACAATGCCTGTGGGAATTATAATGCTATCGCGTTATGACATTTTTAGTTCCTGAATTATCGCGTTATTTTAATTTTGATTCCTATGAAAGTTTCTGAGTTATCACGTTATTTTAAGAGGTGAAGTCAATTAAAATTGCTTAACAAGATGCATAATCAATAACAAGTGTGGAGAATAGATACTAGAACTATCTTTAATTTGCTGTGAAATTTCGTCCATGTCCAAGAAACTCCACTAGCCAAGGATATGCCATACAAATACTATATTGATCATATTAAAAAAAAAAATCCCACTAAATCGCTCACAATAATAAAACAATTACCATTAGTAAGATGAAACACCTATCATCATGATCAAATAACACAACTCAAGAACCCCTTAGTTTTAGCTCAAGTGCACTACAACTACTAGGCAAGGTAATTGTTCTATGGGAGATTAGGAGTTGTATGTAGCAGTTTCTTCTATGCTTTTTTGATATAATGTGTTGTCCAACAATAATTGTCTACTATTTTCTAGTGGAATTAAAAAACAGCAAATGATAGAGTTAAGTAGAGAGTTAATGTTTTTGAAAAAGGTAGAACTTTTTTAATGAGTAAATTGATTTTGGAATTCTATCAATTAATAGGGGTAAAATGGTAAATTCACTATGTCAATTATTATTTTCTTAATAGGTGTGCCAAATAAAAAATGGACAAATAAATAGGGACAGGGGAGTATTAACTGGATTTTCTAGGCTTTTTTCATTGTTCAAAATAATTGAATTGTTCAAAGATCGAAATGAATGTTTGATTTTTTTTTCCATATTTGTCCTTTCATTTATTAAAGTTTTATATTTTCTAGGAGATAAAGTATACTACCTAAAAATTTATATTTATGATTTCACAAAGGACAATAGTGGAATTATGGTTAAAATATATCCTTGAATGTTTTTCTTAATATGTGTGCATTGCATAAAAATTTAAGTTAATATGCAATAGAGGAAGTAGTATTTAATAGCAAGGGTAAGAGAAACATAAAATGATAAATTATTCATTAGTTATATAAACTAGACAAGTATTGTTGGACATCCAAAATAGTAAAGTGGATAAGTATTGTTGGCACACCCGTTAAGAGAATAATTAATGATATAAGATTTTTACCAAACTATCCCATATTAAATAATTATGTCTTGGAAAATAATTTAGAAAATACGTATTTAATGTTGAAGGTAAAACATGAATTTTTTTTTTGTCTTTTCTTGATATATCAAAAAAGACAAATAAAAATGAAAATCCATTTTAAGAATAAGTCTGACAAGTAAAAGTGAACTAAGGGAGTAATGAATAGTCTAGTAAAAGTTTGAAAAATGAAAATTTAAAAAGGGAAAACGGACAAATATACCCCCAAACTTTCAAAAATATTATACAAATACCCTTCATTATATTTTGAGGTTTTATATACCCTTACCGTCATATTTTTAGATCATGTATATCCTTACACTAAATGGAGAGACACGTGGCGACATCTTAAAATTTTACAAAGACAAACAAATTGAATGATACCATCATAGTTTAGAAAATAGTTGACATAAATACATGACCTTTTATATTCACTCCATAATCCATGTGATATAATTAATAGGGTGTACTATTTATTTAACTCAAAGAGTTATGCATTATTATGAAAATAGAAATGACATGATGAGCCTATACTTCATTTATATAGTCAAATGCCTCAATCTCTACTACCATAAATTCACCAAAGTTGGGAATTCTAATAGTGAAATGGGAGCTTGAAGTCTTCCTGAGGTAGGAAGAAGAGTACAATTAACATTAGGATCAATTGGGAGATCAATTGTTGCAACAATTGGAGAAAAGGAAAAAGTTTGTATTATGCTTGGCTCTGAAAAATTAATTGTAGCTTTAATGTTGCCCTGAGCAAGCCAACATTCCGTTTTCAAATTGAACAATCAGTCCTTGTCCATGAACTACAGAACTAGTAGTGATGTAAACCAGAATAATGAGGCAAACAAGAGGCAATTTTGAAGACATTTTCAATGATTTTTTTATTTATTTTTATAAGATTTAAGGTAGATCTTTTTTCGTGTTCAGACAAGTTTATGATATTCCTTTTTATAGTGTTAATTTAATGATAGGTACGCGGATATGTGTGGGGTACATGAATTAATTTTACAAAGTATTCATTATTTATTATAACAAGAATATGAATACAAAATATTATTATCTTATTTAATGGTTCAATTGAATGAAAAGAGATTTGAACTTCTTTAAACTAGTTTACTTAATATAAGTAATTTACTTCTTTCAAATTCTCACTTACCTGACATAACTTAAGATCATTAGAGATTATTTTTACAATATTTGAGTATTATTGTTATATGATGAGTAATTTAATAAAGAGTATACCGTGTTATAATGAGTGCTACACTATTATTGTTTTTTTCATAAAAAAGAATTAAAAAAAAGTAGGCGTACAAATTAATTTTACAAAGTATTCATCATTTATTATAAATACTCGCGTTGCGCGGTTAGTAATAAATATAATTATAAATATTAATCTATGGACAATTTCAAAATTTAACTTATTATTAAATAATATTATCAAATAAATGTTACACACTATATATGTGTAAATAATAACTTTAATAATATATTAAAATAAAAATTCAAATTTGGCACATTAAACACCAATCATCCTGCAAAAAAATATATATAATGAAGTAATTGTTCCCTAATTATTTGGCTTTATCTACATATACAACAATTAGATTTTGAAGTAATTATCTTTATGTAAATATTTCATTAACTTATTCATTTAGATAAAATTTATGAAGGGATTTCTTTGAAAACTAATACGCATAAACAAATATTAATTTAATAAGTATAAACAGATATCAACTGTTAATAAATAGTTAAAAGTGTTCGAATTTTCTTTTAAAATGTGATTAAAAATAGGTAAAGAAAAATAGAAAATTCATGATTTATTTCGATGTAATATACGTTTTGATTTTATTTTTTTTATGTTTTAAATAGTTATTTTTTATTTTTAAAAAATAACATATTTTAATCGGTTACCTATATTTTAGGAATCATTACTTCATCCAAAATTAAAAATTAAAATAATATCATTTACATAAAATTACTTAATATATGTATTTTACTTATTCAAATTCTCAATTACTTTTACATTTGTCTATTTATGGTCTTCGACTCTTCCTATGTAACCCCCTACTATAGCCTTGCCAAAGTCTAAACTAAGCTTTGAAAATCATCACCAGTAAAGGTTTTTTTTTTTCTAACGCCTTGTATTCTCATTCATATACATAAAAATTTTATAGAATGAAGAATAAACTTTTCATTTATTATGAAAGAGACTAATTCTTTGGGTCCGCTAAAGCCTACGCTTTAGAATTAGCAAATCAAAAGAAAGGGAGCTAGTGCGTCTATAACCAAGTAAATGTCAATTGCTTCTAAAAGGTTTGGACAATTTATAAGTTTATGAAATTACAACGAGATAAGTGTTAAAAACACATTTAAGTTATTCTTTTTTTTTGAATTTCATACCAAAACTATTGGGAGTCTGAGTTTCATACATAAACTATCACTTATTAGTTTGAGAAACACACATCACTGGTGTGTGTAATACACTCTCTCTTTTATTTGAAAAAACCTTGTCACATGATATTCACATGGATAAAATAATCCACTTTGATAAAAATCAAATAAACTATTAATATTAGTTTAAAACTAAAGATTAAAGTATTACTAATATATATTATTTTTAAAAAAAATGTTTTTTTTTTAAATTCAGACCTCATCCCCTCCCACACTCCTTCCTTAATATATATATATATATACACACATAACCGAAAAACCAAACCAAACCGATTAAATGAACCGATTTAATTTGAGTTTTGGTTTGGTTTGGTTTTAGATTGTTAAGAACCGATAGTATTTGGTTTGGTTATGGTTTTGTTCGAAAAAAATCGAAGAAATAACCGAACCGAACCAACAAGTTATATACATAAATTTTATTACTATACATACATAATATATTATATTCATAAACAATTTTAA
This sequence comes from Solanum tuberosum, assembly GCF_000226075.1. Lineage (NCBI taxonomy): Eukaryota > Viridiplantae > Streptophyta > Magnoliopsida > Solanales > Solanaceae > Solanum > Solanum tuberosum. Next base: position 20,048 of record NW_006240084.1, read on the forward strand.
AGATTTTATATATGTTT
>NW_006240085.1:0-967 GCF_000226075.1 Solanum tuberosum
GTTTGTGTATATATTTTCAGATTTGTAAGCTGATTCTGTTAGCTTATTGTGTTAATAGTATTTTTATGTTGATTCCATATTTTTCATGGTGTCTCTATTTTATTTAGTTATTTGTTTTAAAAAAAAAATTTGTTGCTTTTCTTACTTTCGATCGTGTATGTGGCTTTAATTATGTTAGTACATTTTTGTTATTTGGCATTTACACATCATTTTGTCTTTTAGTAGTTTCAGTGATTTTTGGTGCTTTAATGTTAAAATTGGCCAATGAAAAAATCTCTCCGTCGATTTTTGAGGCCTTCCCATTACACATTGTAAATGACGGAAATTTAGTTTAAGTTCATATTTGTTACAAGTTGAAATTGGCCAATGAAAAAATCTCTCCGTCGATTTTTGAGGCCTTCCCATTTTAAATGACGGAAATTTAGTTTAAATTTATACATGTTGTATGTTAAAATTGGCCGATAAAGAAATTAACGTCGATTTCTAAGGCTTTCCATGTGAATAAGATGGATTTTTATTTTAAGTTGTTATTTATTTCATTTCTTTTTATTCATATATATTTAGTACTAACACTTTTACTAAGTGTCTTTACAGGTATCCCGAAGTCGCTTCTCATCGAAGCTATTCGAATAAAGTTTGAATACTATGTTCATTATTATGTATATTGTTGTCGATAGGCAAATATTAGGTCGTTTATCATATTACTTGTTTACTTTATTACTTATGTATATTGCGTGTTTGTTATATTTGTATATTATTTTTACATCCTCCTCAATTTGAAAAAATGAATTCAGTCGGGATCCACAGTTGTGCATTTCGAAGGATGCCTAACACCTTCCCTTCAAAATAATTTGAACCCATTACCTAGAATCTCTTAGTTTCGTAGCTCATTTAATTGATTTCCTAGTTTTTCTAAAATTAGTTGGCAACTCCTTTAAAATTCATTTATTCTTAAAATTCTTTTAAA
>NW_006240085.1:1264-4150 GCF_000226075.1 Solanum tuberosum
ATATATATTGTCATTGCATTTTATGGCACAATTTCTGCCAAATGGAAAATAGAATGCATTAGGACAAATGCGGTTACGTGGCTTTCCACGGCTGTCCTTCACAAGAAGCACCTTCGAAGTTTTTTGAAGTGATAAACGAATAGTTGACTTGTGGTCATCCAGCGTCGTTTATTATACTTCACCCTATTATTTGTCCGACTCAGGTAATCGGGTCTTGTTTAAACCACTCTTACTCAACTAGTGTAGAGCTAAACCAAAACCTCATATTTAGCGCATTTGCTTGAGATGACACAACACTCAAGGAACATTTATATAAGACATGCATTCATTGTTTGTATGTTATGTGATATACCTTTTGTACGTGAATATGTTATATGATAGTCCATCATTTCAAAGTTTTTTTTAAGAGCTTCATAGACATAAATATCTAGTCACTATCAAGTCACTTTTACCTTTCGAGTTGTTTTTGAAAGCTTGAAGGTTATTGCTTGTTCGGAGCGACAAGAGACAAGAGAACTCGCGGAAAATGAGTCTTTGGATTTCACAAGATAATAATAACCCGTCGAAAAGACAAATCAGGGGAGTCTTTGACTATAAAGTCCCACTCATTTATTTTTTATTGTTTTGCATGTTGGCCTTGCTTTCACACATTTCTCATATTTTTGCAGGAAAACCATATAGTCGGGGATGGTCATAACAATGATTGGTTCTTGTGAATAATTAGAAGACACAGTTTCAAGAAACATCCAAAAAAAAATACAAAAAGTGGTTACTGTAAAAAAAAAAAAAGGGAGGCCATTTTCAACAAACAGTACAAAAGTCGACAGTTAAGAGTATACTAGGAATCGCTCCGAGTTTGTCTAAATTTTAAATGTTTTATGTCATATCTGAACGAACTACACGTACCTGATTCTCATATCAATAAAATAGTTTGTGCATATTTCATACTATATCTGCATGAACTACGCAACCTGATTCTCATCTCGGTGAGATACGTAGGCAACCCTTCTTGGGTTCGGTATTCATTTTTTCAAAGTAAAAAAAACTAACAAAAATAAATAAAATATTTTGTGCATATTTTTCAATGTCCTATCTGAACGAACTACGCGTACCTGATTCTCATATCAATGAGATACGTAGGAAACCCTTGTTGGGTTCGGTATTATTTTTTCCAAAAAAATAAAATAGTTTGTGCATATTTCATACTATATCTGCATGAACTACGCAACCTGATTCTCATCTCGGTGAGATACGTAGGCAACCCTTCTTGGGTTCGGTATTCATTTTTTCAAAGTAAAAAAATATATATATATATATTGTGTGCATATTTTCAAAGTCTTATCTGCACGAACTACGCGAACTTGATTCTCATCTAGGTGGGACACGTAGGTAGGCCTGCTTGGGTTCGGTGTTTATTCTTTCAAAATTTTAGAAGAAAAAGAGTAAAATAGTTTGTGCATACTTTTCAAAGGTATAGCTGCATGAACTAACGCCCACCTAGATTCTCATCTTGATGAGATACGTAGGCAACCCTTCTTGGGTCCGGTATTTATTCATTCTTTCAAAAGAAAAAAAAACTTTTTGTACATGTTAAAAGAGTCATGTCTTCAGCTCAAATGGGACCAATGCAGTTAGGAGCATGTAAAAATATTTGATATGATGAAGAGGATTGACTTTGTGGTAAACCATAGATTCTTTTGGTACCTCTCATTTATACTTTTGTGATGTTTGAAAATTCTCTTGCATGCATTCATGATAAGAATAAAACCAACCTCATGACTTCATGTGCATTGTGTGGTGAGCTTTTAGATCAAAATTTAATTGCATCGCACTGTTGATCTAGAATTTGGCTTGAATGTTTATTGAGGCGATATCCTGAGTTATGTTTGGTTTGGGAAATGATTGTAGGCTTTCTTTGACCCAATTGTGCCTTTCAAAACCTACCAAATGACATTAATCCTTAGTTTTCCCCACTTTGAGCCTGAAGCCTTTCATTGGACAATCACATCTTAGCCACTACCCCTTTTTAGTGCTTACATGCACTATCCCTCTCTTGGCCTAACGAAGAGTGTGCATATTATAAGAGATGATCCACGTTTGAAGTTGCCAAATGCAAAAGAAACTAAGTCTCCCAAAGTCGAGGAAGCAAAAAAAAAATGACTTTCCTTAAAAGAAAAGAAAGAAGGGGAAAGGTGGAAAGAAATAAAGAAAGACAAAAACACTCATACAAGGTCAATGAAAGACGAGAAGGGAAAAACTCCAGCAAAAGAGGAGAAAACTTCAAAACAAAGAGGTGGAAAAGGAAAAATTCCAACAAATAAGAATTCAAAAGAAGTCGGAAAAAAAAGAGGATCAGAAACCAAAGGTGTATCAATCATCAAAATCACAAATTCACTGTGACGCTCAAGAAGGAATTATGTCACTTTTAACCCAAATATATATCCTACCGGTCCCTAAGCCTACATTACAAGCCAATAACAAGTCCTACATGATGTCAATCCAACTATTCTCAAATTATTGAAGATTTACATAAAAGCCAAACATCCATATCATAGTTGCATGCATTGAAAATTCTTGTGAGTGTGAGTGCACTTCAAAAAATGTCCTCAGATAATATGCTTCAAATACGTGTGAAATATGACTTTTCTTTTTGTGAGGGCACTTGAAATATGGGGATTGGTACAATTCAAATCTTTGTTTGAAGAAAGATGAATAAATTTTGTTGATACTTAAGTATGTTTGAGGTACCACTTGAAGCTCTAGGAGTTACCATGAATTCAATCTTAGTTAGAAAAAAAAAATTACATGCGATCCTAACTCCTAGTACCAATTGTAGTCAAGATTTGACTGTCTTTTTATATTATTTAAATTTCAAAAAAAAAAAAA
>NW_006240085.1:4285-14946 GCF_000226075.1 Solanum tuberosum
TTCATTGTAAAAAGTGTCATTAGGCTAATCCTGTTATTGTGAGATGCTTATTTTACTTCATTGAGTCGTTCGTCCTAAAAATGTGACATGTCTTTTGTCTTTAGGCTGTGAAAATGAAAAAGAATATCATTTTCCTATTTCATCATGTTCACATTGTACATTTTCTACTGATGATCTTGTCTCAGATTCTTTGCAGGATTCATCATCTACAGGATTGGAACTACATTCGACCTGATTTCTGGCTCAACTGGATATGTAGGCGCGGCGATGGCTCGGTCATATACCCAGTATAATTTTGTTTTCCCCTTGTAATAAAAACTAGGACAGAATTTTTGAGAATATCTAAAAATTCACAATAAAGGTGCTATCTCTAGCAAGTCAAGATTGGAGATCATTTTGAGATTTGCTAGAAAGTTCTAACTGGGACAGAATTTTTGAGGAAGACCTCAAAAATTCCAACGAGTACTGTCAGAAGCCAACTTCAAAGGATTCATTATCGCTTGAAGTTGAAAGTCAACTTGAAAATCTCCAGCATTGTCATGGTGAGCCATCAACTCCTCGTACAAATCCCCCATAAGACATGAGTTATAATGAGCACGAAGTGTTCAAGAGCAAATGATGATTGCTCACTTGTGTCAAAGTGATCAGGCACTTTGTACATATTCTCTTGTGAATCTTTCCTTAAAGTTCCTTGATCAAGTTGCTAGCTAAAGCGACATTGTGTCTACTAATCATTCCCTTTCGAATACAGGAACAGATGAAAGCATCAGCATGAGGACATTTTCAAGACAATCATCAGCCATCCACCTCGTTACAGTGAACAATCATCGAGTCATTCACCTCGTTACAGTTGGACAATCATCGAGTCATCTACTTCGTTACAATTGGAGAATCATCGAGTCATCCACTTGGTTACAGTTGGACAATCATCGAGCCATCCACCTCGTTACAGTGGACAATCATCGAGTCATGCATCATTTTCGTTTTTCATTGCATTTTCATTTGCCAAGAAGGCCATCGCATGTTCATTCATCGAGAAGGTCATTGCATTTAAGTCACATCTATTCGGAGGTGAAGGATGTGCACCCTATCTATTCCACGTTCAAGTCAGAGGAGACTTAGGTTGAAAGAATAGATCTCCAGTTGATAGGTTTGAGCGTTCAAGTCATTGGAAACTTGCGTCGAAAGATATTTGCATTTAAGTCGCATCTATTCGGAGGCGAAAGATGTGCACCTTATCTATGCAGGTTAAAGTCAGTGGAAACTTGCGTTGAAAGATTATTTGTACATTTAAGTAACGTCCTATTTGGAGGTGAAGGATGTGCACCCTATCTATTCCGCGTCCAAGTCGGAGGAGACTTGCGTTGATTGATATTTGCATTTAAGTCGCATCTATTCGGAGGCGAAAGATGTGCACCTTATCTATGCAGGTTAAAGTCAGTGGAAACTTGCGTTGAAAGATTATTTGTACATTTAAGTAACGTCCTATTTGGAGGTGAAGGATGTGCACCCTATCTATTCCACGTTCAAGTCAGAGGAGACTTAGGTTGAAAGAATAGATCTCCAGTTGATAGGTTTGAAGTAGGTGAAGCCGCCTTGATAGGATGAAATTCGGTCTTTGATGCCATGGAGAAAGTGCACCTCAATAGAGATAGACTTAAGACTGCCCAGAGTCGCCAGAAGTGTTATGCAGATGTGAGAAGAAGGGAACCAGAGTTCCAAGTTGATGATTGGGTTTTCCTGAAAGTGTCACCCATGAAGGGGGTGATGATATTTGGAAAGAAAGGGAAAGCTCAGTCCCAGATATGTAGGCCCTTACCGGATCATGAAAAGTTGGTAAAGTGGCTTATGACTTAGAGTTGCCAGAAGATTTAGCAGCAGTGCATCCAGTTTTTCACATCTAACTTTTCAAAAAGTGTGTGGGTGATCCAGCATCCATAGTGCCTTTAGAGAGTGTGGCTGTAAAAGATAGCCTTTCATATGAGGATGTACCAGTTGGGATTCTCGATCGTCGGGTTAGAAGATTGAAAAACAAAGAAGTCGTTTCAGTCAAGGTTTGGTGGAGGAGTCAGTCCGTAGAGGGAGCTACTTGGAAAGCAGAAGCAGCCATGAAGTCCAAGTATCCTCACCTCTTTCCTTCCGATTCCACTCTAACTTGAGGTAATAGTTCCTCTTCAGTTTTTCATCCATTCATGCGTAAATTCAGTCTTAGAATCACGTTCCTTCAGTTTGTACTTGCATTTTCAGCATATTTGCATGTTCTTGGAACTCAGTTCAGTCATAAATTCAGTTCTCAGTGTTTTGTGGTTGGGATTGTAGGCCTATTCCTCTATTTCAGCTAGTTTAGTCTTCATTCGAGGAGGAATGGTCCCAAGGGGGAGATAATATAACACCTCGTATTCAAAACAGACCAAAAATGCAGATTTTGAGAAGTTCCAGGTGCAACCCACGGTTGCCATCCACAGACCGTAGGTCAGACCACGGCCCGTGCTGCTGGTCGGTGGTTCACCACTGAAACCCCTCCCAGACCCAGCTCAGAAAATTGGCTAAGTCCCGACTCACGGACAGACCCACGGTCCGTAGATCAAACCACGGTCCGTCGTGTGTGTCCGTGGATTAAGACATCCTTTACCCAGCCTCTGACACAAACTACGGTCGACCAGCACGGACCGTCATTTGATCCACGGTCTGTAGGGCTGGCCTTAGATGAGGGTCCGCACCCAGTTAGATGAAAATTATTGATGGGTCACCTTCAGATGATCATAACTCTTAGTACAAAATGAACTCAAGGGTGCAGTCCATCAACAGAGAGTTGAGGTTTATCTCCCAAGGGGGAGATAGTTTGCTTCGCTACTAGAGTCGATTATGTGTTCCTAATGTGGGCGAGTTGAGACAACATATTCTTGCACATGCCCATAACTCTAGATATTCTATCCATACAGGCGCCACTAAGATGTACCGCGAGGTGCAGGAAGTCTATTGGTGCAATGGTATGAAAAGAGATATAGTAGTTTTTGTGGCTAAGTGCCCAAATCGCTAGCAAGTCAAGGTAGAACATCATAAACCAGGAGGTATGACTCAAGGGATTGACATTCCTACTTGGATGTGGGAAGTTATCAACATGGACTTCATCACAGGTTTACCTCGTACTCGCAGACAGTATGACTCTATTTGGGTGATTGTTGATATGGTTACTAAGTCTTCTCGCTTTTTGGCGGTCAAGACTACAAGTTCGGCGGAGGATTACGCAAAGCTTTACATTAATGAGATTGTGAGGTTGGATAGGGTTCCTTTGTCTATCATCTTAGATAGAGGTCCTCAGTTTACCTCTCATTTCCAAAAGTCATTTCAGAAAGGTCTTGATACTCAGGTTAATCTTCGCACAGTATTTCATCCTCAGACGGATGGTTAGGCAGAGCGTACAATTCAGACCCTAGAGGACATGTTGAGAGCTTGTGTCATCGACTTCAAGGGTAGTTGGGATGATCACCTTCCTCTTATTGAGTTCACCTACAGACATAGTTACCATTCCAGCATTCAGATGGCCCCTTATGAGGCATTGTATGGGCGTAGATATAGATCTCCAGTTGGTAGGTTTGAAGTATGTGAAGTAGCCTTGATAGGACCAAATTCGGTCTTTGATGCCATGGAGAAACTGAACCTCAATAGAGGTAGACTTAGGACTCCCCCGAGTCGCCAGAAGTGTTATGCAGATGTGAGAAGAAGGGAACTAGAGTTCCAAGTTGATGATTTGGTTTTCCTGAAAGTGTCACCCATGAAGTGGGTGATTAGATTTGGCAAGAAAGAGAAGCTCAGTCCCAGATATGTAGGCCCTTACCGGATATTGAAAAGAATTGGTAAAGTGGCTTATGACTTAGAGTTGGCTGCAGATTTAGCAGCAGTGCATCCAGTTTTTCACATTTCTCTTTTGAAGAAGTGTGTGGGTGATCCAGCATCCATAGTGCCATTAGAGAGTGGCCGTGAAAGATAATCTCTCATATGAGGATGTACCAGTTGAGATTCTCGATCGTCAGGTTAGAAGGTTGAGAAACAAAGAAGTCGCTTCAGTCAAGGTTTGGTGGAGGAGTCAGTCCGTAGAGGGAGCTACTTGGAAAGCAGAAGCAACCATGAAGTCCAAGTATCCTCACCTCTTTCCTTCCAATTCCATTTCGCGCCGCCTTATAAGTGGATCATCCATGAAAGAAATGAGGGAGAAGTTTGCAAAATAAGGTTTGGGTCTAACTCACACCGTCGCGCCGCCTTATAAGTGGATCATCCATGAAAGAAATGAGGGAGAAGTTTGCAAAATAAGGTTTGGGTCTAACTCACACCGTCGCGCCGCCTTATAAGTGGATCATCCATGAAAGAAATGAGGGAGAAGTTTGCAAAATTAGGTTTGGGTCTAACTCACACCGTCGCGCCGCCTTATAAGTGAACCATCCATCTCATTAACCACAACCACCGATGTGTGATCCTTTTCATTCTTTTAACAAAGTTTTACTTTTTACTTCCAAAAATAGCTAAAATCAGTTCCACTTCTCTGATTCACCAACTTTTAAATAAAAAAACCCCAAAACGAAGATTCAGAACAAACTGCATTATTAGCTATATATCAAGATCAAACAGGAACAGTTGTGAGGAATGAAGAAAACCCACAAAGATTACTTAAACATTAACACAAAAACTTAAATGTGAGTATCAAAAAATCATCATGAAACACCACATTTTCTGAATAATTTTTGAAGTTTTAGAAAAGCAAAAAAGACTTACAAAAGAATTCTAGCTTCTGCTTTGCTTTTTTTGGGTGAAATTTTTGAGAGCTTTTCCACAGGCACGCAAACTAACAGAGAGCAAGAGCAGTGAGTGTGGATATGAGTCTAGTCAATTTTGGCAGAAGGAAGCAAAAAGGTATACTGTGTTAATGACAAGAAACAAAATCTATACTAAATATTCTCTCCATTTCTTTATATTACTACGCCGCCTGTAACACCCCGTATTCGAAACAGACAAAAAATGAAGATTTTGAGAAGTTCCAGGTGCAACCCATGGTTGCCATCCACGGACCGTAGGTCAGACCACGGCCCATGCTGGTGGTCCGTGATTCACCACTGAAACACCTTCCAGACCCAGCTCAGAAAATTGGCTAAGTCCCGACTTACGGACAGACCCACGGTCCGTAGATCAGACCGCGGTCCGTGGTCTATGTCCGTGGATTGAGACCTCCTTTACCCAACCTCTGACATAAACTACGGTCGACCTGCACGGACCGTCATTTGATCCACGGTATGTAAGGATGACCGTAGATGAGGGTCAGCACCCAGTTAGATGAAAATTATTGATGCTCAAGGGTGCAGTCCATCAACATAGAGTTGAGGTTTATCTCCCGAGGGGGAGATGGTGTGCTTCGCTACCAGCAAGGGGAAGATGGTTTGCTTCACTACCAGGGTCGATTATGTGCTCCTGATGTGGGCGAGTTGACACAATATACTCTTACAGCGGCCCAAACCTCCAGATATTCTATCCATACAGGCGCCACTAAGATGTACCGCGATCTGTGGGAAGTCTATTGGTGTAATGGTATGAAAAGAGATATAGTAGATTTTGTGGCTAAGTGCCCAAATTGCCAGGAAGTAAAGGTAGAACATCATCAACCAGGAGGTATGACTCAAGAGATTGACATTCCTACTTGGAAATGGGAAGTTATCAACATGGACTTCATCACAGGTTTACTTCGTACTCGCAAACAGCATGACTCCATTTGGGTGATTGTTGATAGTGTTACTAAGTCTTATCGCTTTTGGCGATCAAAACTACAGATTCGGCGGAGGATTACGCCAAGCTTTACATTAATGAGATTGTGAGTTTGCATCGGGTTCCTTTGTCTATCATCTGAGATAGAGGTCCTCAGTTTACCTCTCATTTCTGAAAGTCATTTCAGAAAGGTCTTGGTACTCAGGTTAATCTTCGCACTGTATTACATCCTCAGACGGATGGTCAGGCAGAGCGTACAATTCAGACCCTAGAGGACATGTTGAGAGCTTGTGTGATCGACTTCAAGGGTAGTTGGGATGATCACCTTCCTCTTATTGAGTACGCCTACAATAATAGTTACCATTCCAGCATTCAGATTAAAGGTAGTTGGGATGATTACCTTCTTCCTATTGAGTTCACCTACAGAAATAGTTACCATTCCAACATTCAGATGGCCCCTTATGAGGTATTGTAGGGGCGTAGATATAGATCTCCAGTTGGTAGGTTTGAAGTAGGTGAAGCAGCCTTTATAGGACCAAATTCGATCTTTGATGCCATGGAGAAAGTGCACCTCAATAGAGATAGACTTAAGACTGCCCCGAGTCGACAGAAATGTTATGCAGATGTGAGAAGAATGGAACCAGAGTTCCAAATTGATGATTGGTTTTCCTGAAAGTGTCACCCATGAAGGGGGTGATGAGATTTGGCAAGAAAGGGAAGCTCAGTCCCAGATATGTAGGCCCTTACCGGATCTTGAAAAGGATTGGTAAAGTGGCTTATGACTTAGAGTTGGCAGCAAATTTAGAAGCAGTGCATCCAGTTTTTCACATTTAACTTTTGAAAAAGTGTGGGTGATCCAGCATCCATAGTGCCTTTAGAGAGTGTGGCTGTAAAAGATAGCCTTTCATATGAGGATGTACCAGTTGGGATTCTCGATCGTCGGGTTAGAAGGTTGAGAAACAAAGAAGTCGCTTCAGTCAAGGTTTGGTGGAGGAGTCAGTCCGTAGAGGGAGCTACTTGGAAAGCAGAAGCAGCCATGAAGTCCAAGTATCCTCACCTCTTTCCTTCTGATTCCACTCCAACTTGAGGAAATAGTTCCTCTTCAGTTTTTTAGCCATTCATGCGTAAATTCAGTCTGAGAATCACGTTCCTTCAGTTTGTACTTGCATTTTCAGAGTATTTGCATGTTCTTGGAACTCAGTTCAGTCAGAAATTCAGTTCTCAGTGTTTAGTGGTAGGGATTGCAGGCCTCCTCCTCTATTTCAGCTAGTTTAGTCTTCATTCGAGGACGAATGGTCCCAAGAGGGAGATAACGTAACACCCCGTATTCGAAACAGACCAAAAATGCAGATTTTGAGAAGTTCCAGGTGCAACCCGCGGTTGCCATCCACGGACCGTAGGTCAAACCACAGCCCGTGCTGGTGGTCTGTGGTTCACTACTGAAACCCCTCCCAGACCCAGCTCAGAAAATTGGCTAAGTCCCGACTCATAGAGAGACCCACGGTCCGTGGATTGAAACATCCTTTACCCAGCCTCTGACACAAACTACGGTAGACCAGCACGGACCGTCATTTGATCCACGGTATGTAGGGCTGACCGTAGATGAGGGTCAGCAGCCAGTTAGATTAAAATTATTGATTGGTCAACTGCAGATGGTCATAACGCTTAGCACAAAATGAACTCATGGGTGTAGTCCATGAACAGAGAGTTGAGGTTTATCTCCCAAGGGGGAGATGGTGTGCTTCGCTACTATGGTCGATTATGTGTTCCTAATGTGGGCGAGTTTAGACAACATATTCTTGCAGAGGCGCATAACTCCAGATATTCTATCCATCCAGGCGCCACTAAGATGTACCGCGATCTGCGAGAAGTCTATTGGTGGAATGGTACGAAAAGAGATATAATAGATTTTGTGGCTAAGTGCCCAAATAGCCAGCAAGTCAAGGTACAACATCAGAAACCAGGAGGTATGACTCAAGGGATTGACATTCCTACTTGGAAGTGGGAAGTTATCAACATGGACTTCATCACAGGTTTACCTCGTACTAGCAGACAGCATGGCTTCATTTGGGTGATTGTTGATAGGGTTACTAAGTCTTCTCGATTTTTAGCGGTCAAGACTACAAATTCGGTGGAGGAACGCGAAGCTTTACATTAATGAGATTGTGAGGTTGCATAGGGTTCCTTTGTCTATCATCTCAGATAATGTTCCTCAGTTTACCTCTCCTTTCTGAAAGTCATTTCAGAAAGGTCTTGGTACTCAGTTTAATCTTCGCACAGTATTTCATCCTCAGACGGATGTTCAGGCAGAGCGTACCATTCAGACCCTTGAGGAAATGTTGAGAGCTTGTGTGATCGACTTCAAGGGTAGTTGGGATGATCACCTTCCTCTTATTGAGTTCGCCTACAGAAATAGTTATCATTCCAGCATTCAGATTGCCCCTTATGAGGCATTGTATGGGCGTAGATATAGATCCCCAGTTGGTAGGTTTGAAGTAGGTGAAGCAGGCTTGATAGGACCAGATTCGGTCTTTGATGCTATCGAGAATGTTCACCTCAATAGAGATAGACTTAAGACTACCCATAGTCGCCAGAAGTGTTATGTAGATGGCAGAAGAAGGAACTAGAGTTCCAAGTTGATGATTGGGTTTTCCTGAAAGTGTCACCCGTGAAGGGGTGTTGAGATTTGGAAAGAAGGGAAGCTCAGTCCTAGATATGTAGGCCTTACCGTATCTTGAAAAGGATTGGTAAAGTGGCTTATGAGTTAGAGTTGCCAGCATATTTGGCAGCAGTGCATCCATTCTTTCACATTTCACTTTTGAAGAAGTGTGTGGGTGATCTAGCATCTGTAGTGCCATTAGAGACTGTGGCTGTAAAAGATAGCCTTTCTTATGAGGATGTACCAGTTGAGATCCTTGATCGTCAAGTTAGAAGGTTGAGAAACAAATAAGTCGCTTCAGTCAAGGTTTGGTAGAGGAGTCAATCTGTAGAGGGAGCTACTTGGGAAGCAGAAGCAGCCATGAAGTCCAAGTATCCTCACCTCTTTCCTTCCGATTCCACTCCAACTTGAGGTAATAGTTCCTCTTCAGTTTTTCAGCCATTCATGCGTAAATTCAGTCTGAGAATCACGTTCCTTCAGTTTGTACATGCATTTTCAGCGTATTTGCATGTTCTTGGAATTAAGTTCAGTCAGAAATTCAGTTCTCAGTGTTTAGTGGTAGGGATTGCAGGCCTCTTCCTCTATTTCAACTAGTTTAGTCTTCATTCGAGGACTAATGGTCCCAAGGGGGAGAGAATGTAACACCCCGTATTCGAAACAGACCAAAAATGCAGATTTTGTGAAGTTCCTGGTGTAACCCACGGTTGCCATCCACGGACCGTAGGTCAGACCACGGCCCGTGCTGGTGGTCCGTGGTTCACCACTAAACCCCTCCCAGACCCAGCTCAAAAAATTGGCTAAGTCCCGACTCATGGAGAGACCCACGGTCCGTAGATCGGACCATGGTCCGTGGTTTGTGTTCGTGGATTGAGACATCCTTTACCCAGCCTCTGACACAAACTACGGTAGACTAGCACGGACCGTCATTTGGTCCACGGTATGTAGGGCTGACCGTAGATGAGGGTCAGCAGCCATTTAGATGAAAATTATTGATGGGTCAGCTTCAGATGGTCATAACTCTTAGCACAAAATAAACTCAAGGGTGCAGTCCATCAACAGAGAGTTGAGTTTTATCTCCCAAGGGTGAGATGGTGTGCTTCCCAACCAGGGTCGATTATGTATTCCTAATGTGGGCGAGTTGAGACAACATATTCTTGCAGAGGCCCATTACTTCAGATATTATATCAATCCAGGCGCCACTAAGATGTACCGCGATCTGCGGGAAGTCTATTGGTGGAATGGTATGAAAACTGATATAGTAGATTTTGTGGCTAAGTGCCCAAATCGCCAGCAAATCAAGGTAGAACATCAGAAACTAGGAGGTATGACTCAAGGGATTGACATTGCTACTTGGAAATTGGAAGTTATCAACATGGACTTCATCACAGGTTTACTTCGTACTCGCAGATAGCATGACTCTGATTGTTGATAGCGTTGCTAAGTCTTCTCGCTTTTTGGCGGTCAAGACTACAAATTCGGCAGTGGATTACGCCAAGCTTTACATTAATGAGATTGTAAGGTTGCATAAGGTTCCCTTGTCTATTATCTCAGATAGAGGTCCTCAGTTTACCTCTCATTTTTGGAAGTCATTTCAGAAAGGTCTTGGTACTCAGGTACAATTCAGACACTAGAGGAGATGTTGAGAGATTGTGTGATCGACTTCAAGGGTAGTTGGGATGATCACCTTCCTCCTATTGAGTTCGCCTACAGAAATGTTACCATTCCAGCATTCAGATGGCCCCTTATGAGGCATTGTATGGGCGTATATGTAGATCTCCAGTTGGTAGGTTTGAAGTAGGTGAAGCAGCCTTGACAAGACCAGAGCCTTGAAAGTGTCACCCATGAAGGGGGTGATGAGATTTGGCAAGAAAGGAAAGCTCAGTCCCAGATATGTAGGCCCTTATTGGATCTTAAAAAGGATTGGTAAAGTGGCTTATGAGTTAGAGTTGACAGTAGATTTAGCAGCAGTGCATCCAGTTTTTCACATTTCACTTTTGAGAAAGTTTGTGTGGGTGATCTAGCATCCATAGTGCCATTAAAGAGTGTGGCTATAAAAGATAGCCTTTCATATGAGGATGTACCAGTTGAGATTCTCAATCGTCAGGTAAGAAGGATGAGAAACAAAGAAGTCGCTTCTGTCATGGTTTGGCGGAACCTTTTTCCTTCCAATTCCACTCCAGCTTGAGGTAATAGTTCCTCTTCAGTTTTTCAGCCATTCATACGTAAATTCAGTCTTAGAATCACGTTCCTT
>NW_006240085.1:15202-19790 GCF_000226075.1 Solanum tuberosum
CAGGTGCAACCCACGGTTGCCATCCACGTACCGTAGTTCAGACCACAGCCCATGCTGGTGGTCTATGGTTCACTACTGAAACCCCTCCCAGACCCAGCTCAGAAAATTGGCTAAGTCTCGACTCAGACAGACCCACGGTCCGTAGAACAGACCATGGTCTGTGGCCTGTGTCCGTGGATTGAGACCTCATTTACCCAGCCACTGACACAAACTACGGTCGACCAGCATGGACCGTCATTTGATCCACGGTCCGTAGGTCTGACCGTATATGAGGGTCAGCAGCTAGTTAGATGAAAATTATTGATGGGTCAACTTCGGATGGTCATAACTCTTCGCACAAAATGAATTAGGTGTCCCATGACCTATGATATTATATATAATTGAATTATCTTTCCAACGCCACCGAGTTTGCTAAAATCCAACCTCCAGGTAAAAAGTTATGATCGTTTTAGGGAAGCCCTATCGGGCAGACTCGACCAACGACTCTAATCGACGGACCGTCGATTGACCTACAGCCCGTCAGTCCAATCCGTCGGTCACTCCGACAGCAATTAAGTTTGTTCTTTTCCTATTTCATTTAACCCCTAAGGTATGTCGTTTAGACCCTATATCATGAGGTTTTAGTCAGTATAAGCCTAGAAACATAACTATAACTTATCCAAGTCAAATCATTAATCAAAAACTTAGAAAATTAGAAATCAAGAAAAGGAGAAAAAACCCTAGTTCAAGAACGCAACAAGATTCCATCAGTTCCAGCCCCGAAATCAAAGAATTTTTCCATAAAATTCGTCACCATGTATGTGGGATTTCACTAGTGGGTTCTTTTAACGCATTAGGTGCCTATAATTCAGTCAGATTCTTAATTCCATGATTATCGACAAACCTAGGGTTTCTAGAATCTCAACAGATCATCATGAATTAGTTATTTAAGTGCTCCAAATCAGATTATCATGTTATTGCTCTGTTTATTGCATGAATTTCAGAACCCTAGCTATGTATTTCTTTACTTCTTGAATTACACATGCTAGGTTAGATATTTCAGTATTCAGTTATACATGCCTCAGTTTATGAATGCATCATTATAAGATTAATTGTTGCATTCTCAGTTTGCATGTTCAGTTCGAGCTATCCAGTATTTACAGAAATTCAGTCATAACTAGTTAACTACTTAATTCATTTGGAGTAGCATAATACCGAGTTGGACTAGGGTTCAGCTTACCCATATAGTCCCAGAACTACGAGCCACGTAGGTGTAAGTCTCATCTGTGGGCAACATCAGTTTAGAGATCACTCCAGCATGCCTCTATACCTCTGGCAGGCTATATTGGGTCCTCTCGATGGGGCGTATACATCGGACTCCACATTTAGCTCATGTGGTTTTATGTCGGTTATTAGTAGCTCCCACAGTTCAGTCAGACTCTATTGCATTAACCATATTTCAGTACAGTCAGTATTCAGTCTCAGCATGTTATAAATTTGGTCATTGCATCAGTTAGCTCAGTATTCAGTATTTTCAGTATCTATATCATGTTCAGATTATTTCATTACTTTATCGCTTTGTTCAGTTATATGTTATTTCAGCTTTACTCTATCCTGCATGCTCAGTACCTTTCAAGTACTGACGCATACGTGCGCTACATCTTCTCGTGATGTAGGTTCAGGTTCTCAGCATCCAGATCACGCTTAGATCGATTCCCGATCTTCAGTTCAGCAGCATCAGTGGTGAGTCCTCATTCTTCGAGGACTAGTGACATGTTTATCTTTATCGCTTTTAGTCTTTAGTTTCAGTTTTGCTAGATCTAGTTGGGGCATGTCCCAACATTTCTAGTCAGTTTAGAGGCTTATTTCAGACATAGATAGATTCAGCTTAGTATTGAGTTAATATATTCCTTGTATTAAACTCATTAGTTTTCATTTATCTCAGTTATAGTATATGGGTATTCTCCACCTTTTCATCTTATTTATGATTTAGCTTCCGCACAGTTTCTATTACTCAGATTGCTTTAAATAATGCTCAACACAATCTTATGAAACCATTAGGCCATTTACTCAAGAAAAATATATACATATAGAGCATGTTCATCAATTCATCTCATGAAGTCAAATATGCAACTCATACTCAATGCACAACAACATGAGGAAAATCAATCATAAAACTCACTTTCTTACTAAACATGAATTTCTTAAGAACATGCATGGTATAAGGAAATCATGGAAAAACACATATAACACTCATTACTTCCAAAACAAGGAAAAGTCAAGAGGAACTACTTACCTCAAGCTTGAATAGGAGTAGTAGGAAAGAAATAAGGATATCGGGACTTCATATAGACCTTGGCCTCCAAAGTATCACCCTCAACTAAGTGTTTTATCCACAAAACCTTTACGAAAGCTATTTCCTTATTTCTCAAACTCTTAACTTGCCGGTATAGAATCTCTACCGGAACTTCCTCATACGAAAGAATTTTGTCAACTCCCAACCCTTCTAAGTGGATAATGGATGCCAGATATCTAAACACTTCTTAAGCATGGATACATGAAACACCGGGTGAATCGGAGCCAACTCATTTGGCAAATCCAACTCATAGGCAACCTTTCCAATGCGTTTCAAAATTTGGTATGGGCCTACATACCGGGGACTAAGTTTCCCTTTCTTGTCAAATCTCATCACACCCTTCATGGGATGACATTTTCAAATAGACCAAATCATTACTTTCAAATTCTAGATCCCTTCTTCTCATATCGGCATAGGACTTTTGTCTACTTTGAGTCGTTCTCAACCTCTGTCTAATGAGCCAAACTTTCTCAATGGCTTCATAAACTAGCTCAGGACCTATCAAAGCAACTTCACCCACCTCAAACCAACCAACTGGAGAGCTACATCTCCTACCATAAAAGGTTTCAAAAGGAGCCATACCGATACTTGTGATAGCTATTATAGTAGGCAAACTCTATTAATGGCAAGTGATCATCCCAATTACCCTTGAAGTTTATAACACATGCCCTTAACATATCTTCTAATATTTGGATGGTACGCTCCGCTTGCCCATCAGTTTGGGGATGAAAAGCCGCGCTAAGCTTAACCTTAGTGTTAAAGACCTTTTTGGAATGACTTCCAAAAGTGTGAAATGAATTGGGTACCACGATCGGAAATAATAGATAAAGGATTCCCATGAAACTTCACTATCTCTCTTATGTATATCTTGGCATAGTCTTCTGCCGAAAAAGAAACCTTGACGGGAATAAAGTGAGCTGATTTTGTCATCCGATCTATAATGACCGAAATAGAATCATGTTATCTCCGGGTGCGGGGTAAACCAAAAATAAAGTCCATGTTTACATCTTCCCACTTCCAAGTGGGAATAGCAATGTCTTAGGATAAGCCTCCGGCCTTTGATGCTCAACCTTAACTTGTTCACAATTAGGACATTTGGCCATAAATCCCGCAATATATTTCTTCATCCCATTCCACCAATAGACTTCCCGTAGATCACGGTACACCTTGGGTGGCTCCCCGGGGTGAATAGAATACCGAGAACTATCAACTTCCTCTAAAATTTGTTCCCTCAAACCATCAACATTCAGAACACATAACCGACCTTGGTACCTAAGCACCCCATCTCCCCCTTGGGAGAAAACCTCAACGGACTTCTTAAGTACCTCATCTTACAACTAACCTAATATAGGATCGAGACCTTGTTTAGACTTCACATCCATCACAAAGGACAATTTGGAACCATTATGGACCGTGACACCACCCGTGGTGGAATGCACTAGTTGAACACCCAGTCGGGCCAACCTATGCACATCACAAACCAATTCTTTCTTTTCATCTTCTACATGAGCCACAATACCCATGTACAATCTACTAAGAGCATCCACTACCACATTAGCTTTACCGAGGGTGATAAAAGACACTCATATCATAATCCTTCAAGAGTTCTAGCCACCTTCTTTGGTGAAGATTCAAGTCCTTTTGACTAAACGCATATTGGAGACTCTTATGATCGGTGAAAACATCCACATGACCCCATACAAATAATGCCTCCATATTATTTTAAGGCAAACACAACCACCGCTAACTCAAGGTCATGGGTAGGATAATTCTTCTCATGGATCTTAAGTTACCTTACCATTTTGCATAAGCACACATGCCAACCCAAATCTAGAGGCATCACAATACACCACAAAACCATCCGTACCTTCCGGTAAGGTCAACACCGGAGCGGAGGTAAGTCTGTCTTTCAACTCTCAAAACTTTTCTCACGATCTTCTGTCAACACAAACTTAGCCTTCTTTTGAGTCAAAGCCGTCAAAGGAGAAGCAATGGAAGAAAATCTCTCGACAAACCTTCTATAGTAACCGGCCAAACACAAAAAGATTCTAATGTCGTAAGGAGTTAGAGGTCTAGGCCAACTCTTGACCGCATCCGTCTTCTTAGGATCTACCTCAATCCCCTTGCTTAACACAATAACCAAGGAAAGCTATGGACCTTAACCAAAATTCACATTAGTTAAACTTTGCAAAAAGTTTTTGGTCCTTATGAACCTGCAACACAATTCTCAAATGGTCCACATGTTCATTCTCA
>NW_006240086.1:0-17232 GCF_000226075.1 Solanum tuberosum
CGGCAATGTTATCCTCTCCCTGTATTCCTTCTCCATCATCTCTGATAATTTTATGAATAAACAATCTTCTTCTCCTTCCTCTTATCAGTGAATGGAAATATTTTGTGTTTGCATCACCCTCTTTGAACCAATGTAATTGAGTTTTTTGTTTCAAAATGGAATCCTCCATTTTCAGAAATCTGATGTATTCAGCATTAAGTTCATGAAGGTTTGTCCTGTTGATCTCATTGTGTGTATGAATGAGATTCTCCTCAGCAGCTCTGACCCTCTCTTCATACTCCTTGACTTTAATGAAATATCACCAATTCCCCTAGACCAAGAGCTAAGAGTGTTGGATAACCTCTTCAATTTCTGATGAAACCTCCACATATTGTTACCCTTTATAGGTCTTTCCCAACAAGTCTTAACAATATCAATGAAATTGGGTTGATCTGTCCAGCAGTTGAGAAATTTAAAGTACTTAATATGATCCTCATCTCTAGCCTACAGAAGGGAGGTGAGTGATGGTGGTTTGAGGCATTTTCTCCAGCCAAGAGTCATTTACCATTGCTCTGTCTAATCGTTTCCACACCCTGTTGTGTATACCTCTTTTGTTGGACCATGTAAATTTCTGACCACTGAAATCGAGATCTATCAGGCCACAAGCTTCAATGACAGCTATGAATTCCAAACTTTTCCTCATGTTGTAAGGCACTCCACCAAGCTTCTCATTCATGGAAATGATAACATTGTAGTCACCTACTGCACACCAGGGGGAATTGGTTGTAGCATTAGCCTGATGTAGCATTCTGTCCTAGAGAGGTCTTCTAAGCTGGTCCTTGCACTTGGCATAAATAATTGTGGTAATGAACTTAGTTTGCAACTCATTATGAGCAATTTCACAGGTCACTTGATGTTGATCCTCGTCAAGTACTTTGCAGTCAACATCCAAATTCCAAAATAGCCATATCTTACCATTGCAATTACTCATAGCATGGTCCATAGCAAGTTGGTGTCTAAATAGTTGAACATGAGTACTATATGAGAAACGTTCCAGAATAGCTATAAGAGAAATATGATGCATCTTCTTCAGCATTTTTAGTCTTTCCATAACACCTTGAGTGTTAATCCCCCTTACAATCCATATAAGAGTACAGATCATTGGGAGGATTTGGGTGTAAAGAACCTGGTGTTTGGTCTGCCTGCAGTGACAGAAATAGGACTTTGCCCTTTGGTAGTTTGGAACCTGTCATAGTGAGGTCCCCTTGGTGATAATCCTTGTTGACTTGCTACCTGATGTATTTCCTCTTCTAGATCATTGACATTATGAGGACTGAAAGCTTTAATCAACAGCTTACTAGTCTCATCATCATCCTCATGTTCCTGTAAGGATTGATTATCCCTATCTAGCTCATCTTCAGAGTTTTCCACATCATATTCATCAATAGCTGGCACTGAGTTGACCTTACATGCTGCTGTTAAGTCTGGAGGAGCCTTAGGAGGAGGAGTTAGGTACTGAGTTTGCAGGGGAAGGATATCCATACCTTGCAGATCATCCACCATAATAAACTTCTTGCAATTGCTGGCCTGGTTGGTCTGTTCCTCTTGCTGATACTGATTATTTCCCTGTTGTGCATTTAATTTCATCTTAGCTGCTTCCCTCTTCTTTTTGCTAGGTTTATTCTTGCTCTTAGGGGTGGTCCCTTGTCTTCTAGTGCTAGCTTTGGACCCCATATCTTTTGCCATAGCTGCCCCTCTTTGATTGTCATTCTTCTCTTTGTCTGCCTGTTGCTTGGACTTTTCAGTTTCAGGTATTTCATTGGCCTGTTAATTATTCTTCTGCCCTCTTTCAGCAGTGTTACCCTGTTGCTCTTTTGTATTCTGAGTAGTTTCTGTCTATTTTTGCTGCAGTTTCTGTTGTTGTTTTATCATGGCCTGGTGAGGTATAGGGGTTGCAGAGGCTCTAAAGTCAGGATTATGGTCAGTGTGTATTCCCTCATGCAGAACATGAGTCAAATTCCCCCCTTTGGATACCCCTTCCTACATGTTAGAATGTATCTCCTGACTTCCCCCATCCACCCCTCCTTCAACTTCAACAATGTCATTAGGATAAGAAGTATTGGGGTTTATGGGGATTGGGAGCATTGAGTCAATACCTGTGCTCTTGTTATTTGTTTTTTTTCCTGTTTGCATGGCCTGTGCTTTTTGGTTGTGGTCTGTTTTAGACCTGCTTTGTGTTCCTTGTGGTGTTTTCCTCTCATTGTTGCTATGCCCCTGGATGTCTTCATTCTGCTTTCCCTGCATGTTAAGGTTAGTAAAAGAATTATGATTAGAGCTGTTATTTATACCTATTTGTTGAACTGTGGGTTGTGGGTGTTCTTTTGACACTTTGTTCTGTGGTGAGGTTGGTCGCCACACTGCCTTCTGTGTTTTCTCCTCCTGTGGTTTATTGTTTCTTCTTTTTGACACCTGCCATTCTGCTTCCTTTTGTTGTTCAGGTGGCTGTTGGTTGCTCGTTTCCTTGGTGTTTTGGTGTTGTTGTTCCTCTTGTTCCCTTGGCCTGACTTGTCTGTGATCAGTTCCTTGTTGCCCTTGTTCACCTTGATTTATGTTTTTCATTTCTACTCCTAACTCATTTCTTCGTTGGAAATCCTCATCCCTTATTTTGAAATTACAGTCCCCTATCATGTGACCTTGATGTTTGCAGTAAGCACAATATGGAGGAATATTTTCGTATTCAATTGGTTGCCATCTCCCTATGGTTAGGTCTTCATCATCCAGTCCAATTCAAACATGTCGAGGTCTAGCCTTGGTGAGGTCTACTTGGACTTTCACCTTAGCCATACTTGCTCGAGTTCGTTTAATGGAAGCTGTGTCTAAGTATTAGACTTTGCCCACAGATTACAGCAGAGGAGTGATGAATTCTTTCTTGAAGCAGTGCCAAGGTAACTTGATAGCAGTACCCATATAGGAACAATAGGCGTTTCTTCTTCAGGTCTGAAATTGGGAGTCCAAGCTTGTATTCTCATGAGTTTTCCCTCGATGGTCATTCTTTGTTGTGTCCATACAGTGTTATAGTCCAATTCATTTTGCAAATCAATAAACACATGCCTAGCATTATAATGAGCAATATTGACTCCCCCATTCAACTGAGTTTGTAGGATAAAACTCTTCCTGATGAGTTCTATCTTAGGCATAGTGTTGCTGAATTTACCTATAAGAGTATATTTACAGTCCACTGCTAATTTGTTCATGAAATCATCCATATCGTAGAACACAACAGGTTGACCCTGCTTATTAGTGTGTCTGGGAGGAACAAGTTCTATAGAACTGATCTGAGTAGCGTGGATTTGTCTGAGCCTAGCAGCTAAAGTCTGTACCACAGTATAAGGAGCAGGTTCAACACTTTGATTCTGTTTGGTATTCTGGTTCTCGTTAGGATTGCTGGGTTCTTTGGAATGATTGGGCTGGTTTATTTGTTGATTCTTCTGATTGAAGGTGGTATGTCTATCAAAGTTGCTAGAGAGTTTGGGGAAATCCTTATGATAATTATTTGGTTCAATATTTCCTCCTGGATCAGGTGATTGAGATAAATTTTTATCTCGCACACTACTTAGATGTCGATTACCTTGCTGTTGTGTTTCGGTGTCTCCCCTGCCTTTTTCCAGCTCTTCCCTCATACTATTCTTTTGTCCATTAGCATTATTATTAACAAGGACATCACTGCTACTCAAGTTAATAACATTCCTACTAGAGTTAGAATGAGAGGACTTACCTGTCTGAGAGCTCTCCACACTTGGGTTTTTGCCTAATGAAGTGGCATTTGTTTGCTGTTGTTCCTGCAAGTAGACATGATTAGGGACATTATGATACTTAGGAATCATACCTGGTCCTTGCTGTCCTCCATTGCTGGGAATTGTGTCCATAGGTTTTCACTCCAAAAGGGAAATGTGAAGAATTCTCCACGTCAATGACTTCCAAGTTAGTAGAACTTGTATTGTCTTGCTGATCATTTTGGCCCTGATATAGTCGCTTATCTACTTGTGGAGATTCCATCTCTATTTGTTGTTTCTCTATAGCATTCTGATTATGTTTTTGACCATTTGGCCCAGCTTGATCCTGGGAAAACATTTCTTGTTGTTGTTCTTCAATTCTGTAGTTGAGTTCTTCAAGCTTATTTTGTGGATTGATTGTAGAGTTTATGAAACTTGTTGGAATCTCATTCTGGCTGTGTTTCTGAGTTAAATTGATGGATATGTTGGTCAGGTGGACTTCCTCATCCAACGAACACACGCCCCTAGTGGCGCCATTGTCACCTTCGACTGCCTGCTCACCGGAATTCATGTCGCCGGTGATTTGACTGGCCATTTTATCTGAGATTGCTGTGGGATGTACCTCTTCTCAAGGTGAACAATCCCCAGTGGTTAAATCGCCATGAAATTGATGTGAAGTTGGACGAATCTGGAGGCGCAGCTCAGGTGAGTTCGCGTCAAAATTCCAAGAAATCGCCTCACCAGATCTCGCAATTGGCGCGATGGAATCATGTGATTTTTGAGTATGTTGTAGCCCTTGATTAGTAGGATCATTCCCACTAAATAAGCCTTCGATGAATCAGTTTATCCCGATCTGAGGAAATGTATTTTTCTGAATCCCGTCCAGCTCCATCTCAGAAATCGCGATATGGATCGCCTCTGTTATTTCGCGAATTCGTGGAGTTGTAGGATGAATTAGGTGATGCTACTTGGTGGGTTTTGTTCGTCTGCTCAGGGAGCTCCGGCAGGCTTTGTTCCGGCGGCCTGAAGAGGCTCACCAATGGCTCACGCGCCATTCTGGCTGGTGAACTAGCCGTTGGAGCTGTAATTGTTGTGTAAAATTAGAGAGAGAAAAAAATTGGGAAATGGGGAAGCGATCTTCAAACTTTTCCTCATGTTGTAAGGCACTCCACCAAGCTTCTCATCCATGGAAGTTTGGATTTAGGGTTTCATGTTTGGATTTAGGGTTTAAGATTTAGATTTTAGAGTTCAGGGTTTAGGGCTTAGGGTATAGTGTTTATGGTTTAAGGTTTTGGGTTTTGGGTTTAGGGTTTAGATTTTAGGATTTAGGATTTAGGGTTTTGAGTTTAGGGTTTAGGGTTAGGGTTTAGGGTTTAGGGTTTTGAGTTTAGGATTTAGGCATTAATGTTTAGGGTTTAGGGGTAAGGGTATAAGGTTTAGGGTTTAGGGTTTAGGTGTTAGGGTTTTTGGTTTAGGGTTTAGGATTTAGGGTTTAGGTCTAGGGTTTTAGGTTTATTGTTTAGGGGTTTAAGGGTTTATGGTTTAGGGTTTAGGATTTAGGGTTTGAGGTTTAGGGTTTAGGTTTAGGGTTTATGGTTTAGGGTTTATGTTTTGGGATTAGGGTTTAGGATTTGGATTTCATCTTTTGGGTTTTGAATTTAGTGTTTAGGGTTTTAAGTTTGGATTTAGGGTTTAAGATTTAGATTTTAGGGTTTAGGGTTTTGTGTTTAGGGTTTAAGGTTTATGGTTTAAGGTTTTGGGTTTTGGGTTTAGTGTTTAGATTTTAGGATTTAGGGCTTAGGGTTTAAGATTTATGGTTTAGGTTTAAGGTTTAGGGTTTAGGGTTTAAGGTTGAATGTTTAGGGTTTTGAGTTTAGGATATACGGTTGGGCTTAGTGTTTAGTGTTTAGGTTTAGTGTTTAGAGTTTAGGGTTTAAGGATTAGGGTTAGGGTTTAGGGTTTTGAATTTAGGATTTAGGGTTTAGGGTATAAGTGTTAGGGTTTTTGGTTTAGGGTTTAGGATTTAGTGTTTAGGTCTAGGGTTTTAGGTGTATTATTTAGGGTTTATGATTTAGGGTTTAGGTTTAGGGTGAAGGGAATATGGTTTATGGTTTAGGGTTTATGTTTTGGGTTTAGGGTTTAGGATTAGGATTTTAGCTTTTGGGTTTAGGGTTTAGGGTTTAGGGTTTCAAGTTTGGATGTAGGGTTTAAGATTTAGATTTTAGGGTTTAGGGTTTAGTGTTTATGTTTAGGGTTTTTGGTTTAAGGTTTTGGTTTTTAGGTTTAGAGTTTAGATTTTAGGATTTAGGGTAGAGGATTTAGGGTTTAGGCTTAGGGTTTAAGGTTTAGGGTTTAAGATTGAGTGTTTAGGGTTTTGAGATTAGGATATACTGTTGGGTTTAGTGGTTAGGGTTTAGGGTTTAAGTCTTAGGGTTAGGGTTTAGGGTTTTGAAATTTGGATTTAGGGTTTAGTGTTTAGAGTTTAGGTTTTAGGATTTATTTTATTAGAGTTCAGATTTAGGGTTTAGGATCTACGGTTTAGGGTTTACCGTTTAAGAGTTTTGGGTTTCGGTTTTAGAGTTTAGGGTTTATAGTTAAGGGTAAAAGGTTTAGGATCTTGGGTGTAGGTTTTAGGGTTTATGGGTTTATAGATTAGGGTTTAGGGTTCTGGGTTAAGGGTATATGGTTTAGGGTTTAGGGTTTAAGATTTAGGGTTTTGAGTTTAGTTTTTAGGGTTTAAGGTTAGGGTTTAGGGTGTTGAGTTTAGGATATACAGTTGGGTTTAGTGTTCAGTGTTTAGAGTTTTTGGTTTAGGGTTTAGGATTTACTGTTTAGGTATAGGGTTTTATGTTTATTGTTTAGGGTTTAATGGTTTATGGTTTAGGGTTTAGGATATAGGGTTTAGGGTTTAAGGTTTAGGTTTAGGGTGAAGGGAATAGGGTTTATGGTTTAGGGTTTATGTTGTGGGTGTAGGGTTTTGGATTAGGATTTCAACTTTTGGGTTTAGGGCTTAGTGTTTAGCGTTTCAAGTTTTGATTTAGAGTTTAAGATTTAGATTTTAGTGTTTGGGGTTTAGGGTTTAGGGTTTAGGGTTTAGGGTTTAGGGTTTAGGGTTTATGGTTTATGGTTTAAGGTTTTGGGTCTTGGATGAAGAGTTTAGATTTTAGGATTTAGGGTTTAGGGTTTAAGGTTTAGGGTTTAGGCTTTAAGATTGAGTATTTAGGGTTTTGAGTTTAGGATATACTGTTGGGTTTAGGGTTAAGTGTTTAGGTTTAGTGGTTAGGGTTTAGGGTTTAAGGCTTAGGGTTAGGGTTTAGGGTTTTGAGTTTCAGATTTAGGGTTTAGTGTTTAGAGTTTAGGTTTTAGGATTTAATTTATTAGTTTTCAGATTTAGGGTTTAGGATCTACGGTTTAGGGTTTAGCGTTTAAGAGTTTCGGATTTTGGGTTCAGGGTTTAGAGTTTAGGGTTTATGGTTAAGGGTATAGGGTTTAGGATCTAAGGTGTGGGTTTTAGTGTTTATGGGTTTAGAGTTTAGAGTTTAGGGTATATGGTTTAGGGTTTAGGGTTTAGGGTTTAGGGTTTTGAGTTTAGTTTTTAGGGTTTAAGGTTAGGGTTTAGGGTGTTGAGTTTAGGATATACAGTTGGATTTAGTGTTTAGTGTTTAGGGAGGGGTAAGGGTATAAGGTTTAGGGTTTAGGTGTTAGGGTTTTTGGTTTAGGGTTTAGGATTTAGGGTTTAGGTCTTGGATTTTAGGCTTATTGTTTAGGGTTTAAGGGTTTAGGGTTTAGGGTTTAGAATTTAGGATTTGGGGTATAGGGTTTATGTTTAGGGTGAAGGGTACAGGGTTTATGGGTTAGGGTTTATGTTTTGGGTTTAGGGTTTAGGATTAGGATTTTAGCTTTTGGGTTTAGTGTTTCAAGTTTGGATTTAGGGTTTAAGATTTAGATTTTAGGGTTTAGATTTTAGGGTTTAGGGTTTAGGGTTTATGGTTTAGGGTTTATGGGTTTTGGGTTTTGGGCTTAGGGTTTAGATTTTAGGATTTAGGGTTTAGGGTGTAAGGTTTATGGTTTTGGGTTTTGGGTTTAGGGTTTAGGGTTTAGAGTTTAAGATTGAGTGTTTAGGGTTTTGAGTTTAGGATATATTGTTGGGTTTAATGTTTAGTGTTTAGGTTTAGTGGTTAGGGTTTAGGGTTAAAGGCTTAGGGTTAGGGTTTAGGGTTTTGAGTTTTGGATTTAGGGTTTAGTGTTTAGAGTTTAGGTTTTAGGATTTATTTTATCAGAGTTCAGATTTAGGTTTTAGGCTCTACGGTTTAGGGTTTAGCGTTTAAGAGTTTCGTGGTTCGGGTTTAGGGTTTAGAGTTTATGGTTAAGGGTATAGGGTTTAGGACCTAAGGTGTAGATTTCAGGGTTTATGGGTTTAGAGTTTAGGGTTTAGGGTTTAGGGTTAAGGGAATATGGTTTAGGGTTTATTATTTACGATTTATGGTTTAGGGTTTAGGGTTTAGGGTTTAGGTTTAGGGTTTAGGGTTTGGGTTTAGGGTTTTGAGTTTAGGGTGTAGGGATTAATGTTTAGAGTTAAGGGTTTAGGGGTAAGGGTATAAGGTTTAAGGTTTACGGTTTAGGGTTCAGTGTTTAGGGTTTTGAGTTTAGGATGTACTGTTGGGTTTAGTGTTTAGTATTTAGGTTTAGTGGTTAGGGTTTAGGGTTTAAGACTTAGGATTAGGATTTGAGGTTTTGAGTTTTGGATTTAGTGTTTAGTGTTTAGAGTTTAGGTTTTAGGATTTATTTTATTAGAGTTCAAATTTAGGGTTTAGGATCTACGGTTTAGGATTTAGCGTTTAAGAGTTTTGGGTTTCGGGTTTATGGTTTAGGGTTTAGAGTTTAGGGTCTTATGGTTAAGGGTATATGGTTTAGGATCTAGGGTTTAGGGTTTAAGGCTTAGGGTTAGGGTTTGAGGTTTTGAGTTTTGGATTTAGGTTTTATTGTTTAGAGTTTTGGTTTTAGGATTTATTTTATTATAGTTCAGATTTAGGGTTTATGATCTACGGTTTAGGGTTTAGCGTTTAAGAGTTTCGGGTTTCGGGTTTCGTGTTTAGGGTTTAGAGTTTAGGGTTTATGGTTAAGGGTATAGGGCTTAGGATCTAGGGTGTAGGTTTTAGGGTTTATGGGTTTATAGTTTAGGATTTAGGGTATATGGTTTAGGGTTTAGGGTTTAGGATTTAGGGTTTTGAGTTTAAGGTTTTGAGTTTAGTGTTTAGGTTTTAGGGTTTAGGCTCTAAAGTTAGGGTTTGGGGTGTTGAGTTTAGTATATACAGTTGGGTGTAGTGTTTAGTGTTTAGGGTTTAGGGTTAGGGTTTAGGGTTTTGAGTTTAGGATGTAGGGATTAATGTTTAGAGTTTAGGGTTTAGAGGTAAGGGTATAAGGTTTAGGGTTTAGGTGTTAGGGTTTTTGGTTTAGGGTTTAGGATTTAGGGTTTAGGTCTAGGGTTTTTGGTTTATTGTTTAGGGTTTAAGGGTTTATGGTTTAGGGTTTAGGATTTAGGATTTGGGGTTTAGGTTTTAGGTTTAGGGTGAAGGGTATAGTGTTTATGGTTTAGGGTTTATGTTTAGGGTTTAGGGTTTAGGATTTGGATTTCAGCTTTTGGATTTTGAGTTTATTGTTTAGGGTTCCAAGTTTGGATTTAGGGTTTAGTGTTCATGGTTTATGGTTAAGAGTGTAGGGTATAGGATCTAGGGTGTAGGTTTTATGGTTTATGGGTTTAGGGTATATGGTTTAGGGTTTAGGATTTAAGGTTTTGAGTTTAGAGTTTAGTGTTTAGGGTTTAGGGTTAGGGTTTAGGGTTTTAAGTTTAGGATTTAGGGATTAATGTTTAGAGATTAGAGTTTAGGAGTAAGGGTATAAGGTTTAGGGTTTAGGGTTTAGGTGCTAGGATTTTTGGATTAGGGTTTAGGATTGAGGGTTTAGGACTAGGGTTTTAGGTTTATTGTTTAGGGTTTAAGGGTTTATGGATTAGGGTTTAGGATTTAGGGTTTTGAGTTCAGGGCTTAGGTTTAGGGAGAGGGGTATAAGATTTATGGTTTAGGATTTATGTTTTGGGTTTAGGGTTTAGGACTTGGACTTCAGCTTTTGGGTTTTGAGTTTAGTGTTTAGGGTTTCAAGTTTGGATTTAGGGTTGAAGATTTAGATTTTAGGGTTTAGGGTTTAGGGTTTTGTGTTTAGGGTTTAGGGTTTATGGTTTAAGGTTTTGGGTTTTGGGCTTAGGGTTTAGATTTTAGGATTTAATGTTTAGGTCTAGGGTTTTAGGTTTATTGTTTAGGGTTTAAGGGTTTATGGTTTAGGATTTAGGGTTTGGGGTTTAGGGTTCAGATTTAGGTTGAAGGGTATAGGATTTATGGTTTAGGGTTTATGTTTTGGGTATAGGGTTTAGGATTTGGATTTCATCTTTTGGATTTTGAGTTTAGTGTTTAGGGTTTCAAGTTTGGATTTACGTTTTAAGATTTAGATTTTAGGGTTTTGGGTTTAGGGTTTCGTGTTTAGGGTTTAGGGTTTAAGGTTTAGATCTTAGGAATTAGGGTTTAGGGTTTAAGGTTTAGGGTTTAGGGTTTAAGGTGTAGAGTTTAGGGTTTACGGTTTAGAGTTAAGGGTTTAAGATTGAGTGTTTAGGGTTTTAAGTTTAGGATATACTATTGGGTTTAGTGTTTATCGTTTTGGTTTAGTGGTTAGGGTTTAGGGGTTAAGGCTCTTGTATAGATGGATCCATATCCACCTCCACATTTGCTCCAATCATCTTCGTTTGGCCATGGGAAATAAATTCACGAGTTCTGTCTAGCTCTCTATCCGAAATCGCCACATATATCGCCTCATCTTTTCGCAGATTCGAAGAGTTGTAGGTTGAATTAGACGGTGATTCTTCTTGGGTTTTGTAACTGTTTTCCTGGCACTTCTTTTCCATTAAGTCCGATGGCCTGAGGGGGCCGTCCGGCGGCTGTGTGGCCATTCCGACGGAACTGGCCAGAAAATCACCCAGTTGAGAGAGAATGCGCTAGAGAGATAATTTTTAGAGAGAGAAATTTTTTTGGAAATGGGAAGGCGATGAGTTTTGGAGTTAGGTTTTAAGGTGTAGGGTTTATGGTTAGGTTATAGGGTTTTGGATTTTGTTTTATTTTTTTATTTTTAATATAACTACCCTTGGAGGGGTATGGGCTGAGCAACACCCCCAGGTCTTATCATAAATAAAAGCAAAAGTACAAGTAGGGGGTATAAATTTAACCTCCGGACCTACGGTGGTTCAGTAGTTTACCTTCCTCAAACGATAGTCAACTCATCCCCATACAAAGAAAGGTAAACCAAGATACTTTGTAGCTATAAGAGAGACTCCTCTCAATACATAGAATCTAGGAATCATAAACAAATGAGACTCTCCCTTTACAAAATCAGCAAAAAAGACCTATTCAAAGGATCTTTAATTTTAAACTATAGCTAAGTTGAAAAGGTTACAGAATAGTCAAGGCAGTTCTTTAATCCTTTTAATTTTCCTTCGTCTGAAATTTGCCATTTCTAGCAAGTCTAGTTGGTAGTAAGCTCTTGCTTCTTTTGGTAATTGATGATTATCAAAATAAAGTTGAGGGCTAGTGATCGTGTGGCTGTGTTTTGAGAGGGAATCAGCAACAAAATTGGCTTCTCTGGAGATGTGCTTGCATTTAAACTCGTGTGTTTGTTCGGTGAGTGCCTACAATTTCACTATTTGTGTGTTTATGCTCCAATGAGGGTTGACTTTATGCATTATCCAGTCCACTAGAAGCTATGAATCTACCTCCAAAAAGACTTTCCTGTAACCTAATTCTAAGGACCAGGTCATCCTGAAGATCGATTCTTCTAATTCAGCTTGGTTATTAGTACCTTCCCCCAAAGGAGTGGCAAATGCGAGTAGCATTTCTCCAGCCTTATCCCGTATGATACCTCCTGCTCCAGTTCTACCAGGATTAATTAGTGCACTGCCATCCGTGTTGATTTTTACCCACTGATTAGGAGGTTTTGTCCACTTAACAAGGTTCACTTTGATATCATGCACACATTTTCGCCCTAGTTGGATCAGGTCCCTCTAATTTGAAGGCCATTTGATGTGAGGGAAGGTTGTAGTCATGAGCTTGTAATTGTCCTTGTAAACTGCATATTTGACCCTGCTAATCTTGGATTGTTTGCCTCCATATTTGCTAGCACATCTATTATTCCATAAGTTCCAACAAATGAATATTGGTGTAGCTTGTAATAACAGCATGTGTGCTTCATTATTGAATTTAGTTGACCACCATTGCATGATGAGTTGATGTAGGGAGCTGTGATCTGTGGTGATTCCGGCATTTGCAGCAAAGCTTTTCCACACATAGGTTGCAAATTGTCCATTGTTGAAGGTGTGCTCGATTGTATCCATACCTGGCCTGTTACAACAACAAAAACAGTTGGTTGGCTCACTGCCAAAACTAGTTAGTTTCTCGTTAGTAGAAAGTTCTCCACAAAAGAAAAGATGATTTAAAATGGATACTCTTGTGCCAAATGAGGGAGTTGAATTTAGTCTTGAATCTCTTCTCCCTGATATCATTCCATGCCTCGGAGCAACTGAATTTGCCATCAGTGCTGAGTATCTAGATAGCTTGGTCGGGGATGTCTTGTTGAATGTGAAGTTCTATGGATAGGATGTTGGTTAGTTGATTGCTGGGTGCCTGCTGGATGAGCATGCTCCAGTTCCATTGTCCCTCGTGCCAAAATTCTTCTACTGTAGTGTTATTGAATCTGTTACTATCAGCAGAGAATTGCGCTAGAGGTCCAATACCAAGGCAATTATCCCACCAAAATGAACAACTGCCCGAATTGAGCTTCCATTGAATTTGTTCTTCCATTTTATGTTTGTTATGCATAAGATGTTTCCAGGTCAAAGAATCACCCGTATCCCATTTTTTACTAATAGGATTAGATCTTTGACAGTATTTAGCCTTTAAAAAATCTCCCCAAAGTGTTTGTTTGGATCTAAAAATCCACCATTGTTTGGAATGACTTGCAAACATCTTTGAGATTCCTCATACCAACACCTCTCTCGTCATAAGGAAAACTAAGATTCTTCCATGACGCCCAGTGATATTTTTCCTCTCATTCTTCCATCCCCAGAAAAAATCTGCCATTATACTTTGAACCTGCTTGAGGACAGTAGTTGGAGGAGTTATTGCTGAAAAAAGATGAATAGGTAAGGATTGAACTACATGCTTGACCAAGATTGCTCTACCACCATAGCTCAATAACTTAGTTTGCCAACCTGTAATTCTGCACAAAACTTTGTTAATAAGATCAGAAAAATATATAATCCTAGGTCTACCAACAAATAAGGGGCACCCAAGGTAAGTGATAGGGCCCTCTTTTTGTTTGAAACCTGTGATTCTTTTAATCCTTTCTCTTATGATGTTGAATGTATTTGAATGGACCATAAAATGGCTTTTATCTGCGGTAATGAGTTGTCCGGAGGTCTCCTCATAGGAATTCAGAGTTTGCATAATGAGCTTGAGATTGCTCTGTCTTTTAGAAGTGAAGAGGATGATATCGTCAGCAAAACTTAAGTGGTTTACTTGAGGACCTCAAAGTTCCATGAAGAATCCATGGTAATTTGGGTTGTTGTGAAGTATGTTAAGGGATCTAGAAAGGACCTCTGCACTTAAAATAAATAGGGCAGAAGATATTGGATCACCTTGTTTGAGACCTCTCGTGGAATGAAAGAAACCATGTCTTTTGCCATTGACAATAATAGAATATCAATTATTGGCCATGATCCTCCAAATCATGTCAATAAATACCTCATCAAACCCCATTCTTCTCAACACCAAGCATATATAGGACCAAAAAACTCTATCATATGCTTTAGCCATGTCCAATTTAATGATAACATTGCTCCCAATATTAGGCTTCTTAATCTGGTGAATAATCTCTTGGGCCAGCATAATGTTTTCTGATATACTTCTCCCTTTGACAAATCTCGATTGGTTGAGTGAAACCAAGTTAGGTAAGATAAGACCAAGTCTAGAGCTCACCAATTTAGATATAATCTTGCTAGTGGAGTTACTTAAACTAATGGGTCTGAACTCAGTGAGTTTGTTAGGATTGCTCACTTTAGGATGGAGAACAATGCAAGAGTGAGAGAAATATTTAGGAATCATTTGATCACAAAAGAACGCTTGACTAACACCAAATAAATCCTCCTTGATAATATGCCAACATTTCTGAAAGAAGTAACCATTCATCCCATCAGGGCCAGCTGCAGAATTAGGATTCATAGAGAAAACCACTTCCTTCAACTCTTCCAAAGTATGCATAGTAATATGTTTAATATTTTGTTCCTGATTGACCATCCTGGGGATACAATTGATAGCATTCTCATTTATAACCTTGTCCTCTCCTGTAAAATTCTTTTGGAAATGCCCACAGGCAGCTTCTGCAATGTTATCATCTCCCTGTATCCACTCCCTATCCTCACTGATAAGTTTATGTATAAATAGTCTTCTTCTCCTTCCTCTTATCAGTGAATGAAAATAATTTGTGTTAGCATCTCCTTCTTTGAACCATTGTAATTGAGTTTTTTGTTTCAAAATTGAGTCTTCCATTTTCAAAATCTGATGTATTCTGCATTAAGCTCATGAAGTGTTATCCTATTTTTTTCAGTGTGATCTTGAATAAGATTTTCTTCAGTAGTCCTGACCTTCTCTTCATACTCCTTGATCTTAACAAAGATATCACCAAATTCCCCCCCGGACGAAGTGCTAAGAGTATTGGACAATCTTTTCAATTTCTGATAAAATTTCCATATG
This sequence comes from Solanum tuberosum, assembly GCF_000226075.1. Classification (NCBI taxonomy): domain Eukaryota; kingdom Viridiplantae; phylum Streptophyta; class Magnoliopsida; order Solanales; family Solanaceae; genus Solanum; species Solanum tuberosum. The sequence goes on from NW_006240086.1 coordinate 14,600, forward strand.
TTGTTACCCTCTACAGTTCTGTCCCAGGCGGCTTTAACAGTGGCAAGGAAATTGGGTTGATCAGCCCAACAATTGAGAAATTTAAAATACATGATGTGATCTTCTTCTCTAGCACTCATTTCCATGAGTAATGGACAGTGGTCTGATCCTACAGATGGTAAATGAGTGATAGTAGTTTGAGGCATTGTTTCTAGCCACCTGTCATTAACCAGTGCCCTGTCCAGCCTTTTCCAAATTCTATGATGTATATCCCTTTTATTGGACCAAGTAAACATTTGTCCACTGAAGCCTAGATCAATGAGCCCACAGGCTTCAATCACTACAATGAAGTCTAAGCTCTTCCTCATATTGTAAGGTATCCCTCCAAGCTTTTCCTCAATAGAAGTAATGACATTGTAATCACCTACTGAGCACCACGGTTTGATGCTTTCAGCAGCATGATACAACATTCTATCCCATGAAGGTCTTCTGAGTTGATCCTTACACTTGGCATAAACAAAAGTGGTGATGAAGTGAGTCTGAATTTCATTATGACCAATATCACAAGTAATTTGTTGTTCATCCTCCTCAATTAGTACACAATCAATGTCCTTATTCCAAAAAGCCAAATTTTGCCATTTCGATTACTCACAGCATGCTCCATGGCTAATTGGTTTTTAAAGCTTTGTATTTGGATAGTACCAGAGAAAGGTTCTAGAATAGTAATAATAGAAAGTTGGTGCATCTTCTTGAGCATTTTGATTCTTTCTAATACTCCTTGGGTATTTATCCCCCTCACATTCCAAATTATTGTACTAATCATTCAGATGATCTCGAAGTAAAGAGCCTAGTGTTTGGTCTGCCAGCAGTGACAGTGTTGATGTCTTGATTTTTGAATTGGAACCTATGATGGTGTAGTCCTCTGGGAGATAGTCCCTGAATAGTAGCCACCTTTTGAATCTCTTCTTCAAGACCTTTATCAGGGTAAGGACTAAAAGCTTTAATCAGTAGCTCACTAGTCTCATCATCCTCATCAAGATCCTTGAGGGAGTGATTGTCCCCATCCAGGCCATCTTTGGAATTGTCAACAGCATATTAATCAATTTCAGGGCCTTTGTTAGTTTGACATTTTTCAGTTCTTTTATCCGGAGGCACATTAATAGGAATGTTCAGATATTGGGCCTGTAGAGGAGTAATATCCATGCCCAGTTGTTCATCTACCATTATAAATTTCTTGCAAGTTTCCCTACTCGTTTGCTGTTCTCCCTGCTGATTGTTATCCTGTTGCTGATTCTGTCTCTTTTTTGCAGCTTCTCTCTTTTTTTGCTAGGTTTGTTCTTGCTTTTGGGAGTCTTTTCTTGGTTGCTAGTACTTGCTTTTGCTCCCATATATTTTGCCATAGCTCCTTTGTTTTGCTTACCTGCAGTTGTTTCCTCTACTTGGTTTTTGTTTTTGCTATTTCTGCTGGTATTTTGTTTTCCTTCCTCTGATTGTTCATGTTGTTGTACCTGTTTCTGATTAGGACTTTGTTGTTGGCTAGTGGTACTAGGAGTTCTATAGTCTGAACTATGGTCAGTGTGAGTCCCCTCATGCATAGCATGAGACAAATTCCCCCCTTTGGATACCCCTTCCTGCATGTTAGTTTGTTTCTCCTGACATCCCCCTTCCATCCCTCCTTCAACTTTAACAGCATCATCAAGATATGAAATATTGGGGTTTGTGGGGCTTGGGGGAATTGAGTCAATACATGTGCTCTTGTTATTTACATTGTTTCCTGTTTGCTTGACTTGTGCTTTTTGGTGATTGTCTGCCTTAGACCTGTTTTGTGCTCCTTGTGGTGTTGCCCCATCATTACAGTTATGCTCCTGACTATCTTCCATTTTTTTTTCCTGCATATTAAGGTTAGTAAAAGAATTATGGTTTGAAATATTAACTGTGCCTGTTTGATGAGTTGTGATTTGTGGTTGCTCCTTTGATACTTTGTTCTGTGGTGAGGTTGGTCTGCACACTGTCTTCTGTATTTTTTCTTCCTATGGTCTACTGTTTCTTCTTCTTGACACTTGCCATTCTTCTTCCTTTTGCTGCTCAGGTTGCTGCGTACTGCTCCCATCCTTGGTGTTTTGTTATTGTTACTCGTCTTGTTCCCTTGTCTTGATTTGCTTGTGATCTCCTCCTTATTGTCCTTGTTCACCTTTATTCATGTTGTTCATTTCTGTTCCTAACTCTTTCCTTCGTTTGAAGTCCTCATCCCTTATTTTGAAATTACAATCAACTATCATGTGCAACGACCCGAGAGCACCCCCTAGTCATTACCGGCGTATTCGACCTCTCAGAGGTCTTATACAAGCCCTTAGCATTCGTCATAGCATTTATCATAGAAAAATAGCGGAAAATTTAAAACTTTTTCATAAGATAACACAAAACTTAAATGTCACCTCATTTAAACCTTTAATACAAAATTGAAGTACTACGTCTCAAGGTAGCCATCTTAAAACATGACTACAACACAAGAGGGACACAACCCTTACAATACAAAAGAAAATACTATCTAGTACATAGAACTTAAGGAAACTCTTTAACATAAAGGTCCTTGAATCTTAAAGGATACACCCGAGCTTGGGAATAGTAAGCCAAGCTCATCACTTCTAGGAAAG
>NW_006240086.1:18299-19764 GCF_000226075.1 Solanum tuberosum
AAAATAGAGGGTACTACTTGCCAAAGTAGGACCTATATACATAATAGCTATCTAGTGGATCCACTAAGCTAACACTTACGGGGGCACGTAGTTTTGGAACAAGAAGATTTCTACTAGAAAACCTTCACTTACTAAGCGTGGAGGTTTACATCTCATGAGACAACATCTATGTTGGGAACTCGGACTTGCTAAATGTGAAGGTTATCTTGTGGGAAGCCGGACTTGCTAAACGTGAAGGTTCTCTTGTGGGAAGTCGGACTTGCTAAACGTGAAGCCCTCACTCTCATTTTTCATGTTCACTCGGTGCTAAGCTCCCACTCCCTTTTTAAACATCTTTAAGCCTTTATTTAACATTAGTTCATAAAATAGGCTTTAGGGACTTAATCCCTTACATCATATACCTCAAAAGGTTTCTAAGATGAGAATGACCTTTCATCATAGAACCTACATTATGTGAGAATGACCTTTCACATAATCATACCATATTCATAACATAGTCTAGTTTAGAGTACAATTGAGGAAACCTTTCAAGAGACTCACTTTCACTAGATTATCATAAACCTTATTCATTCACTCATGTGTGTGTGTACAGATGTGAAAAAGACTGTCACATAAATACCTTTATACAACACATATTCATACGCAAATCATACACTTTGCATGCATAATAAGATGTAAGGGTGAATATATGAGTTAACCTTTTAATAGACACCACAACACATCATATTCATAGTTATACATGTAGAGTGTGTGTGTACATATTGGTCCTCGTAGTGACATAATAGGAACAACATTGATATTAAGTGCACTTCCCTTCAAGGGATCACCACACACCCACACTTCATCATTGGGGATAAGGACACATCCAACATTGAATAGGCACTCCTAACATGTATATGATCAAACATTCATATAGGGGTCATATAGGTAGGGGTCATTCCACAATAGTACCTAACATAATCAATCATGTAGACCACACCTTATCCCTAACATTATAATTCACATTATACTCCTCATCATCAACACCCTTTAAACATCATGCTAGCATTGAGGATTTCATAGATAACCTTCATAGCACAACTTTATAAACATAGGCATCATAATCATCAATTCACTTCACATCTATTGCCTTCAAGGCCATGATCTCAACATGCATACATAGAAAAGAAGTAAACACCTCCACCATAAGTGGATCAAACCTCACAACATCAATTCTCATACTATAGACTAGAAGTTAGGTCAACTTACCAATTTTGTAAGCCATGATCCCCATGGATCAATCCTCGAAAATTCATAATCAATTGACATAGGTAGCAATAGGAGTCAACAATGTAATTCAATATCATAAAGATAGTCTAAGACAATCCCATAAACAAAGGGATCAACCCATAAATTTACCCATAAGGCCATAATTTTCAACTCATCAATATATACCAACAATTTAACATGAATAAGTATAGATAAT
>NW_006240087.1:0-2444 GCF_000226075.1 Solanum tuberosum
GTTTTTCTTCCTCAATGGCCCTAACCTCTCAAATACAAAAATTCTCTTCGTTGAGCTTCCAAGTCGATCAAAGACAGAAGGCCTTTTGTTAGAATTAGTAGACTCATCTTCCACAGTTATGCAGTTGTTGCTTACCCTTTTTATGGAGATGCAGATAGGTGGAGGTTGTTTGTAGCCCAACCCTTCACGTTGTTGCCTCATAGCAGGTTCTGATGGATCGAATCTAGCTTTTGCTAGCAGCCTGTAAGCATTAGGATCAAAAACCTTTTTTTGTACGCTTCATTGGGAGTGCTTCATATAGGGGTGACTGAGGGGCCACAAATTTTCCGTGAAGTGATGACTTAGGAGCCACAGACTTCCCAAGTAATTTTGTGGATGACTTCACCGTATCAATTCGCCTTACAGGAAGGGTTAACCCTTCCAACGCATTTTCTCGCAACTTGAGAGAGTGTCCTTTGTCCTCCTTTTCCTTTGGGACATAACGAAGAATGGGTGTGACCTTTTTACTTGAAAAGGCATCAATCACGTTAGGCATCTTGTTTGGATTTCCAAGATTTAAATCTTTCTTGTTTGCGACTTTTGCCTTACCGACCGCTACCTTAGCCATATTGTTAAGGGGTCCGACATCTCCGGATGCAATGGCATCAAATTTTATGGAATATTTCTTCAAGTAAAACTTTGCGTCAGCAAAGTGAGCTTCAGCTTCAGTGAATGGATTATCATCCGCAATAATCATTTTTGCAACTCCATTCTCATAATACTTCAAACATTGGTGGTAGGTAGATGGGATTACTTTGTTCTCATGTACCCACGGCCTACCAAGCAAAATGTTATATGAAGTCTTTGCATCAATTACATGTAACCACATGCTTGATTGCAACTCTCCAACGGTAAGGTCTATTTTGACGGTCCCTATGGACCTTTGTCCTCTTTGATTGAATCTTTGGATCATCAAGCGACTATCAGTAAGATCTGTTGTTGATATCCCAAGTTCTTTCATTGTGCGAATTGGAAGGATGTTGATTCCATATCCTTTATCGACTAGGATTCTATTCACCCTTTTCTCACGTGCAAAACCAACCATGAATAAAGGGCGATTATGAAATGTGTCACCAAACAGAAGATCATCGTCAGAGAATGTGATTTTGGCCATACATGCATTTTCGACTCTAAGAGATGATTGTGGAGCATCTTTTGGTGATGGACATGATGGATTTTTAACTTCAGGAGACAGCTTTGGAGCATCTTTTGGTGATGGACATGATGAAGTTTCATCTTTCGCTTCCTTTTCATCGACATTACAACATAGAGCTTTTTGTGCCATCGCACGTGAACTTGGTGTAACACCAATTTGGCAAATATTCTCCTAATGTAATGGGTGTCCGCAGCTCTTGGTAGTGGTGCACCTTTTATTTCCTTCTTCTTTGAATGCACGATCAATGTTTTGGTTTTGGGTCTCCTTACCATCTTTTCCCTGACGTGCTGCTTTGTTGACTCCTTATACGAACTCATTTTTCTACGTCTACGATGAGTCACAAGAGTCCAGCCCCAATCATCAAGATCATCTACTAGGTCTTTATCTTGTCTTGTCGATCCCTCTCCTACAGAAGCCACATCACTTAGTATAGGAAGAGATAACAAATTATTTACTTCAATGGGCTCGAAGTCTACAAATTTAATCATTCTTGTCTGATTGGTGTTTGGAATGTCTTGCTCCATATTTCCTTCAACAAAATTGCAGGTCATGACCGGATTGGGTAAGTCAGAAGCGACACTGACTTGGTTTGAACTCAATTTCTCATCTTCAAGTTCAATCTTCCCTTCGCGAGCTAAGTCCATGATTTTATCCTTGAAGACGAAGCATTTCTCGATAGGGTGTCCAACCAGCCGGTGATATTTGCAGTATTTTGGATCATCACTCTTCCCTGCTTCATCTGGTCGTTTCATCTCTGGTAACTCAAAAAGTTTCATCTCAAGGAGTTCATCAAAGATTGCGGAAACATCTGAGTCAAGAAATGGGTAGTCCTTCCGCTGCATTTCCTTCAAGGTGAGCTTTTGATTTGTCCTTCCTTCAAAAGAATTCGCTTTTGCACTCTGCGTATTGCCCACCCTTGTGGTGAATTTCACATGAGAGGCATTGACGTTCATGGATTCTTTGTTTTCAGTCTTTGGCAAATATTTTCCCACTTTCTTGAATTCTTGCCTTTCTTTGACTTTGCGGAGTTCGTGGACAGGTGGTGCTTCAGTTCCGACCGACGACATGCTCAACTCCATATCATGAGCGCGAGTGGCCAAATCTTCAAAAGTTTTAGGCTTTATACCTTGCAAAATATAGCGAAGACCCCAATGCATACCTTGAATGAACATCTCTATGCCCGAAGCTCCACTAAGTCTATCTTTACAGTTTAGACTTGCATGCCTCCATCGGTTGATGAAGTCAAAGA
>NW_006240087.1:11171-12175 GCF_000226075.1 Solanum tuberosum
CCTTAAGGGAGCGGACAAATTGTTTGACGAGGTAATCGCTGTATGTTCCAGCATTGTTGCAGGTTTCAATGAAGTGCGCCACATGTTGCTTTGGGCTTCCCTTACTATCGAACTGCTGAAACTTTGGAGGTTGATACCCGGCAGGCATTTTCAAACTATCAATCCTTGCAGTGTATGGCCTTGCATATGTCAAGGAGGATTTTGTAGCAACCTCGTACTTGTCTTTAATGGTACCCATGATGAACTCCCTGATTTGGTTGATCGATATTGTTCCTTCCGAAGAAACTTGGATCTCTTTAGCATATTCGACTTGCTTTGTGAGGCAATCGATTGTCTCTTGGACTTGCGGACGTTTTCCAAGTGCGTGACTTGATTCTTCATCCATAATGCCCTCCACCCTATCAGTTAGCTTAACAATTCGAGCATCTTGATCTTGAACATACTTGGTCAAGCCTTCAATAGCTCTTGTCAAGCTCACAAGTTATTCTTCTACGGATGAAGCGTTAGTCACCATTGCGTGCATTACCATAGTAGGTGGCGGAGAGTAGCGTTGATTTTCCTTAACATGAGTTGCAAACATGTTATGTGGAGTAGATCCCGTACTTAAAACATCATTGTCCGCCGAAGCGAAGGATTTCTCGTATGTAGATGGGGTCAATTGGGCAAGAACCCTCTCTACCATTTCGCCGATGTTTTCCTTTGCAGCTTTTGTAGGAGACTTCACATGTTTTGGAGACAAACCAAAGACAGTAGCAGATTCGGACGGCACTCGTGAGGCTTGTTGTCCCAGCAATTTGGCTTGGTTCCTCGTGATAGGTCCCATGCTTCCCGCAATAACATCGAGGATGTTTTCGACATCGATGCAGAACTTGGATCCATCAGTTTTTGCAGATGCAGATACGAATACAGATGCAAATACGGATTTCGATGTCGATGCAGATTTCAATGCAGATGGAGATTTTGATCCAGATGCGGATACAGATGTAGATCCAGATTTGGATGCA
>NW_006240087.1:12370-19724 GCF_000226075.1 Solanum tuberosum
TCTTCTGGTCTTATGAAGACCTCTTTATATAGGCTTGAGCTAGGGGCTTTAGGGGTATTTTGGTCCAAGCAATTTTGACCCTTGGGCTGAAGAACATGAGTTGGGCTCATCTTGTCAATTTAATGGACTGGCCCAAATGTTATTTGGACTTGATTTAAGTCATATCATTTTGACTTAAATATTAATCCGATTTTATTAACCAGTAATTTGACTTGGTCAACGTATCATGAATTCAAGATTTAATCCAAATTTAGTATGGATTTATCAATAAAACTTCACTGTCTACACTATAATACGCTCTTTAATGCGTCTATGGCCACGGAAATGGGCAAGATAGCGCATAAGCCTCGTTGTAGTTTTAATCTTCCCACAACTAACCAAGATAAATATGTTTTTACACTCATTGAGCATTGCCTTGTGAACAACATAAGCAGCAACAATTGAAGCTACTTTCACCAACTCAAGTTCACTTTCAATCACAATCAAACTCCAATGATCATTTTCACAAGTTTGTAGTGCAGCAAATTCATACAGGGAGAAAGTGGGAGGGCAGCCAATTTTATCACCCGAATCCAAAATGGCTTGCATTATCAAACTAATGAATTTATCAGCACTATATCCATTAAGAATATACTGAAATTCAAGATCATGACCTGTAGCATAACAAGCTGGTACACCCTGAGTGTCAAAGTAAACCAGGATCTTATCAAGCGTATAAAAATTACGCAACTGTTGTTCAATCAAGTCTTTTATAGACTTGATGCAGCCTTGTAGCCATGCTATACAAACAGTTGTAGCCTGCTCAATTATTTTCCTTCGTAAAGAGAAATCACTTCTTATTGCAGTATACTCTACCTTACTCTTTGGAGCTTAGAGAACAAAAATTAGTTGTGCTAATAGTTGTTGCAGGAATCGAAATAATTTGGGAAGACGTATAATATCCAAAGGTGCAATTGATTGTATTACTCTCGATGCAACTCTGTGAAAACTGTCATTAAATACACGATTCATCTCAGAGTATGTATCATGCATCCACTTTTGATTCCAGCACTACCATCTTGTATGAAATTGCCCACTTAGGAAAAATGTCACGAGAACTAAAATACAAAGAAGTAACAGCTGCCAATGCAAGAACAAATAGCAAAACAGAAGAATGCATACACCTTTGTAGTCCAGGATCCCACACTAGAGTCATAGAGTTAGCATAATCAATGAAGCCAAACGTACCAGTAGAGCCCAACAATAGTGGTGGCAGCTTCGTGTTTACTGTACCTACGAGAGCCTTAAACTTGAAAGTTATACCTGGATCCCATATAAAAAGATTCATTGCATTTTCTTGAACAGCGACAATACCACCAGGATTAAATGAAAATTGACACAAACTGTTGTGAGCACTGAATTCATCAGTAGATTTCCATCCTTCTTAACAAGCAATTCAACCGAAGGCAGCATTTCATCCGAAGGCATGTTACTTCGTGGAATGCTTTCCTCGATCTCCAAAATTTTTTTATCAAGATATAGATCCTCAATAGTCTCAAGCTCTACGAAAAATTCAGCAATAGTCTCAGGCTCCACGAAAAACTCAGCAAGAGACTTGTCGTCGAAGGTCTCAAATTCAATTTTCTGTTTACTCAAGCCATGATCCAGAGAATTAGCAATAACATACCTCTTTGACATATCTTTTGGGGAACCTTCGTCGAATAGTTGGACTTCAGTGTGTTTAGGGTCTGATACTTCTTCATCAAGCATTTTGATATGAGTATCGGGTTGTACCTCTGTGAGTACCATGGGGCCGTAACTATGAAAACATCTATCGAACTCCTTAGGCGGCTGAATATGATCCAAATCAGCTACAAAGCTAGAGGCGGAAGAAGTTTCTTCCACTTCTTTGGTGAAAACTCCATTAGACATTTTATCGAACATATAGTCCACGTGACCTGAATGGTCATGGATAAAAGTGTCAAACTTTGGATGACCCTCAATATTATCCACATGGCTTGAGTTTTCTTCGGTCGAAGGAGACGTCGTCTCTCCGCTAAAGACTGTAGCAGTACTAATCCTAGTATCTTCTACTACAACCTGCTGAGACGTAAATGAATATTTTTCCTCAATCTTCTGAAGCAAAGCGAGAATACTGGTAATTTGAGCATCCACCCCAGAAGACTTTGTATAGGTTCCTTTTTGAAAACACAATGCTAATTTTTCCTTGAAATGATTCCAATAAAAAAACTGGTTGTTGTGAAACAACCAGCGGAACCACTCGAGAGCCTCACCATCGAGATATAACGAAGGAAGAGGTAGCCAATATTCCTCAGAGAAGCCCAGGAAAGTGAAATATCGTTCTGCCCTATAAATCTAATCCTCCGGATTACCCGCTGAATCGATCTAATACCATCACTGCCATTAGAGTACGTCAATGAAAGCACCAAAGTAACAACTCCAATTTTACAATAGAAACATTCAAATATTATAATCACTAAACTCGAAGTTACAACGGAAAATGGAACTAACAAAGAAAACTATTGTAGCAGATGAATAGAAGGGAGATGAGAAGCATAGACTCAAAGAAAGAGGATGAGAAGACTAGACATTTTTCTCAACAATTTACATAATCCCTAAATCACATATCACTACCCTTTTTGATGGAACCGGTCTCATGCCCACAACTCAACCCGAATCCCAAATTAACCTAGCCCTAGTGCTCGTTCTCGGCCAATAGCTCTTATCAGCCCAATGACTACTTATGTGACCTTGGTATCCACATTGAGCTGTACTTGGTTCATAACAGCCAATACCCTGAGAAGGTTGAAACGAGAGAAAAACTCATGTATTATAGGATTACGATAGTAGATGGGTAATCTCTCGAGAAGCTTAATATAAGGTTCAACAGGTAGATTCAATTGAGAAAATAAGTAACAATCATCAATCGGATAAGATAAGGTTTGAAAACTAAAGCGACGAAAATAATAATTTTATACTGAAAGAGTAGGGTGAGTTCTCTCAACATGCATATGCTTTGTCATTTCAGCTTCTATCAAACAGAACTAGTGGAGTAGATCATGTATTCCACATGCTTTTATCCCACAATTGAATCTCCTTTTTCGAGCTTATATCAAAATCGTGCTAATAAGGTCCTTACAATAATTTATTCCCACACCCACCAAACTTTTACCATTTTCAAAAGTCATTGTGAAACCTTTTCTGATCCATAATTGGATCAATCTTTGAGTATCAACTTGAAATTCCTCCAGAAAATCAGTCATAGAAAGAAAACAAGGTTTGAGGCGATTAGACAAGAGGTGGTAACTCAAACCAAGCACTACTTGATAAGGATAAGGATGCAGAGTCATAGTAAGTTGGTATATTGAGTGTACAGTCCTAGTACGTTAGTATGTTTGAGTTATATACATAGTTAGTTCCTCTTCTCTTTAGGTTTCTTATGTTCAGCAAACTCCTTTCTCTTCTATACTTGTACATGTATAAATACCACACATTGGATCAATAATACTTATGCTTTCATAATCATATCCAACTCTTATATGGTATCAAGAGCCTAATAAACACTCTGACGAGTATATCCGATCATCTTCTCTTTCTTTCCAGAATTCCAACTCTAATCTCTTTTTTTTTCCAGAATTCCAACTTTTTTCCTTCCCTTTTTCCCCCAAAATGTCCGCTATTTCCTCTTCCTCCTATCCTAACTCTCCAATAGTCACTCTTAATCAAGGGGATGTTGTTCATCCCTCTCAATTGATCTCTTTTGAAATTGCGTCTCAGTTATCCTTCAAGTTAACATGAAGTGTAAATTAACCAACTTGGAAATCCCAAGTTACTACACTATTGTTTGGCTACGATCTTCTTACCTTTGTTGATGGTTCACTTGTCATCCCAATTGCGCACATTCTGGATAGAGACAATAACCAAATCCCTAACCCTAACTTGAGATTGTGGCAGCGACAAAACAGTCTTGTTGCAATGCCATTATGGCATCAGTTGATGCTACAATCGCTCCTCTCATTGCCCATGTTTCCACCGCCGAAGAAGCTTGGGATATTCTCCAAACAACTTATGCAAGCAAATCGCACTCAAGATTTTTCAATTTGCACGATACTCTGGCGAATGCCAAACGAGACGCACGTTCAATCACTGATTATATGAGAGAAATTAAGTCCATTGTAGATGATTTGGCATGTATTGGTTCACCCGTTCACAACGAGGAACTTTTCATTAAGGTCCTAAGTGGTCTAGGTCCCGAGTACAAGGAGTTATCTTGTAGCAATAAGAGCTCACGATAATCCTATCACATTTGAAGAACTCTTTGATAAACTCCTTGCACAAGTGATGTTCATCAAACAGCCAGTACCTAAAGTCGACACACCCATGATCGCTGGTCAACTTCATCAACATTCCACCAACAATGGTCCCAAAAATAGACAACCTAAATCTTCCAATCGTAGAAATATTCCATCAGGTTCCTACAACTTTCGTAATCAATTTTCTGCCCCAAATAACAATTCGTTTAGCTAGTAGAATACCACCAAAAGCAACAATCAACGGGTCCAATGTCAACTTTGTGATAAATTTGGTCACATTGCAAAGGTCTGTAGGTCCGAATCACACAGTGCTACTGAAGCATAAGCTAATTTTGTCAAGCTTCATTTTTAAGCTTCCAATTCCCCAAGTCCTTGGGTTGTAGATTCTGAAGCCTCTGATCATATTACAGACAATTCTCACTCTCTGTAGACTCCAACTGAGTTCTCTAGAACAAATGCGATAATTGTTGGTGATGGTAAAAGAATTCCTATCACTCATATTGGTCACACTTCTTTATCTTCTCCTAATGTTGCAGCCAACTTTCTTTTAAAAAATGTTTTTTGTTCTCCATCTATAAAAAAGAAGTTGATTTCTGTTGCTCAATTTTGAAGGCAAAATCTAACTTCCATTGATTTTTTTCCTTATTTTTTTGTTGTGAATGATTTGAGTATGTGGGCATGTCTTCTTCAAGGCTAGAGTAATGGTGATCTATATGAGTGGCCCGCTAACATGACTAAATCTGTCACACCTCTTCCTCAAACATATTTTGTTGTATCCGACAGATACATCAGATAAAGTGATGCATCCGACTGCTACATGTATCCAACCAATACATTGCGTGAAGTGATGTATATGAGATTATGAGAGTAGAAATTTTTGTAATTTTTTCAAACGGTAGGGAATTTTAGAGAATATGATAAAATAAATTAAGTATTTTACCTAAGCGAATGAAGTTGCCTAACGTGTTTCAATGAAGAGGTAAAGATAGTAAAGTAAGAACACAATATTTTATGTGGAAACACCCAACTCAAAAGGTGTAAAAACAATGATTTATTCCACAAAATGATTTACTCCCAACTTCACTAAATGCCAAGGAACCTTACCATAAAAGAGATTACAATAGCTATGTAACCTAATGAATAATCAATTAAACCTTGTGCTTGCATAAACCTCCAAGCTGTGTGTTCCCAAGTCTTCGTGTTTCCCTTAACTTGAAGCCTATGATCTTATTTCAGTTTATAACTTATTGAATTACCAATATATCAAAACACAAACACAAAGAAAAACTTCCTAGAACATAAACTTTGTAGTAGGACCTAGTTCTTCAAAGTTCAACAACACCTTAGAAAAGTCAATATACCACTTGTCTTTTTGCTATGTATGTGTGTGAGTATTCTGGATGACTACTCCTCTATTTAAGCACAACTCTACATAGAGTTTTTCTTCATCTCAAACTCCTCTTTTATTCAAAACTCTTTAGACTTAGAGATCTTCTTCAAGTAAGACTCCTTCTGCGATTGCAACTCCATAATCTTTTTGTTTTGTAGTTAGACTCCAGCTCTTCATATTAGACCCCTTGAATTTCATCTCAACGTAGTATTATCCATTCTTTGACAATATATTCTCTTCCATAATGATACATTAGTCAAAAAGAAATTTATATATTGATACATTAACATAAAAAAAGAAATTCACATGTATCTTCTATGTTATAGTAATAATACAGTGGCTGACAGCTATAAAAACCCATTAAATAGTAAATTTACATTAAACCAGAAATGTATCAAGTTGAAAGCAGTAATGTATCATTATTTATATATGCATATGTAAACTCCAAAATTCAAAAGAAGAAAATCACATGTATTTGATACTTTATATTAACAGTACAGTAACTCACAGATCTAATAACTCAAAACATATACATCAAAGGTTCAATGTATCAACTTCTAACCTGTAATGTAACATGGCATATAGATCAAATACAAATTCATGAATGAAAAATGAGTTGCATACCTTTTGTTATCAAATCTTTTAACTCGAAAATTAAAGTTATGTTCTATTTTGTATTTTGTCATTACGGCCACTAGAGTGGCTTTATCCTTGTACAATTGATTCACATTCACTTTCGTACTATTTGTATCAGCTATGTAATTCATTATCTCCATTTCTGGTATATAACACGAATCACCATTTTTTTTATTCCACCAAGTTAAGAGCATGTGTGTCCTTTTCAGCACTGTAAACTGAGACTCGAACCATCCTTCGTTGTGAGTAGGATTATACCGAGGAAATTAAAATTTCTTGAGTGTTAAGTTCACTAGATGTAGCACCTTGAGTTCCAAGAAGAACTAAAGAGAGTTCATTCAAGTCATCCTAAGTTCCTTTAAGTTTTGGGTCAAATTCTAACGACCATAACTCTTAGAATATAAAGATTACGTGAGCCATAACCTATAAAATTAAAGGTATTTGAATCTACTTTCCAAATCCACCAATTTCGCGTCAATCCAATTTCTAAATAAAATGTTATGACTATTTTAGTAACATATACATTGTTGTTACGAATTAGCTGACGGGAAAACATTAAAAATGGTTGTTTTTGTTTTTTTATATCCAATAAAACCCTAAACAAATTTCTTGACTAATAAAGGCTCAAAACAATAAGATTTTCATATTTTAATCCATCATTCTCTTCTATCTCAAACCCCAAGACAAAACCCTAAGGAAAAATCAAAGTAGAAGACTCATTCAAGATTCTTTCAATCTTTTTCAAGATTCTTCTTCAAGGTAAGTCTTTTTCCAAGAATTCTATTTTCTCAACTCAAATTCTTCCATACAATTATGAATCACTAATAAAAAACGTAATTCTTGACCATAGAGATTTCAAGAAACTAATTCAAGAATCTCAAGAAAGGTTTTCTTGATTGTTTACCTTCAAGCTAGGGTTTCAAGACTTTTAATCAAGTTATTCTTCAAGATTCTTCAAGAACCTTGTTCTTCCAGGTATGTAAGGCTATCATAGTGTTGGACTAGTTCGTCCTCA
>NW_006240088.1:0-2312 GCF_000226075.1 Solanum tuberosum
TGGAAATTGAGAATTAATAATCAAATAGAGGAGGTTGAAGATGTGATCAATGATTCTAGGAATAGGAATTCTAGCACCTTCATGTTTTAAAGTGCATCTATATTTCCAAGTTTTCCAACAATTAATAGATGGAAGACTCTGGAGAAGGAGTTCATGAACTTTGTTGATATGTTTGATCAACCACCATCTAATAATCTTAGCCCTGATATTCTCATTAGAGTTGTGAAGGATTCCACAAATATTAGAGAAATATTTCCAAAGCATACATGTAACGTCTACGACTCCAAACAAATGATTTATAGTTTCGTTGGCTCCCTTTGTACAACAATAACATTTTGAGGGTCCATGAACCTTAAATATTCAAAGTGCTTCATAAATATCTAATTTACTTTTGAGTAACCTAAGCATCAAGAATGAGACTTTGAAAGGAATTTTGTTGTGCCACGTCATCCTGCTTGTCAAAGAATTGGTCTGGATTTCCTGATATCTTGTCATGCAAACTTGCTAGAGAATAAGCATGAGTGGTCAGGGAGCCAAATATGATAATCAACATTGTGAAGATCAAAATTGATATCCTTAACCTCAGAGATTATATTAGCAGGCAAAACAAAGTTGAGCTTTGTCAAGTTCCATTGATTTTGATTAATGAAATCAAAGACTTAAATCTTCATAGGTTTATTTCCTTGCTGGACGATGTTTGCCAAAGATCCTTTGTTGGTCCATTTTTCATACCAAAATCACAAGTTGCCCTTGCCAAGTTTCCAAAATATATGTTGCTCAGCTTCATTCTTGATACCCTTTAGCCTTCTCTAGTGATGAGATTGCCTATATTTTTTTTTTTGCAATGGGGTGATATCTTTTATAATGCTTTGCATTTTCAAAATAGAATCATAAGTTCTAAAAGTCCACCATGCTTTGACGGAAAAAGAGATACATGTATCATGAAGAGATATAAATCCCACTCCACTTTCATTTTGGGATAACAAATATTTTTCCATTTAATCCAATGATAACTATTCTTATCATTAGAGCTACCCCAAAAGAAATTAACAAAAGCTTTTTCAATAAGATCAATAGTGGTTTTAGGAGGATAAACAACAAAAATGATATGCAAGGGAAGGAAATGAAGATCAAATTTAATAAGGACAACCCTTCCTCCAAAAGATAATATTTTACCCTACCACCCTTGAACCCTTTTAATAATTTTGGCAACCATATTACCGAAGTATTCAATCTTTTTTCTCCCCAAAAATATAGGGCAACCAAGGTAAGTAAAGGGAAAATGGGATTGGGAGTTACCGGTAATGAGTCTAATATCATCAATGATTCCCAAGAGAGTATTTGGAGAAACCAAAAAGGAAGATTTTGTTTTATTAACAAGTTGACGAGAGACTAATTCATAAAGCTCAAGCTTCTTCATTATCATAGAAATGGAAACTATATCACCAGATGAGAAGAGGATGGTATCATCCACAAAACTAAGATGTGTTATCATTTGAGATCATGTATCTGCAGAAAAAAGAATGAAGTTATCAATAGGAAGATGATGCATCATTCTAGAAAGAAGTTCAGCGCTAATAATAAAGAGAGAAGGAGAGAGAGGATTACCTTGTTTTAATCCCCTACTGGATTTAAGAAATCCATGTCTAACTCCATCAATATTTATATAATACCAATTATTGGAAGTTAATATCTGAATTAAGTCAATCCAAATCTCAGAAAAGACAAAGTGTCTCATGACTTGACAAAGATACTTCCAGGAGTCCCTATCAAAGCTTTTGCCATATCCAATTTAAAAATGACATTACCATTAAGATTAGGCCTTTTCATAGTATGATCAAGTTCTTGAGTAAGGATTATCTTATCAACAATAGATCTATTCGTCCTGAAACTTGACTGATTATGGGAGATGATCTTGCTCATAAGGGGAGTAAGTCAATTATTAAGTAGTTTAGAAATGATCTTTTTAATGACATTACTAAGAACAATTGGTATAAAATCAAGAAATTCTTGAGGGCAATCAATCTTAGGAATCAATACATACGAAGAGTGAGAAAATGACCTGAGAGGGTACTTTCCATTGAAGAATTCTAAATCACAGTTTAAAGATCTAGAACAATAATATTCCAGAAGTGTTGAAAGAATTTACTTGTGAGTCCATCTAGCCAAGAAGCACCACTCACATTCATTGAAAAAACTACATTTTTACCTCATCTAAAGTTGGAATGATCACAAGGGCATTGTTGTTGTCACGCCCCAAGCCTACACCCTGGTTGTGGCCGACATTCGAGAACCATTGCTGGTCCCCAAGC